>NW_020956227.1:197573-200828 GCF_003031625.1 Empidonax traillii
ACTTATTTTTCACTTTATCCTCCCACTGACAAACCCCTTCCCCAGGCTTTTCCTGCAGATGTCAAACAGACTCAGCAAACCAGACGTCAAACAAGGAGATTTCAGGTGTTATTTTCATTAGTCATTATCTTCCCATGTCACCTTTGCACCTCTTTTCACAGAAATGTCTCGAAGCTCAACCATAAACCAAATGTTCCCCATCCAGGCAACACCACCCAGCTGACTGGGAAACCTCTGAGTGAGGTCAGATGGGAGACGAATTACAACCAGGAAAAAAAAAATTTAAAAAATACAACTCTCTGCCATCTGTTTGCAGTTGGATTAATAAACAAACCACTGAAGAACCCTTGTAAATATAAAAAAAAAAAAAAATCTCAATTATTAGGAAGAGGGCATGTTTTTCAAATTAACCTTTCAAACTGAAGCAGTAATAAAACATTGAGATGCATGGAAAGCCTCTCTAGTTCTTCAGTGTATCAAGAGACGTGTTTAAAATTGATTTTAGGATGAATATCAGCTCCAGGAAGCATATGCTGGATAATTCTTTCTTCTCCAGCAACAGGTGTGAAATGTTCTTCGAGAAAACCTACAAATGGCGTTGAATTTCAGTCCTAACTGTGGCTCTGACAGGAAAATAAGCTCAGAATAACATCAGAGGATCTCTCAAACATCATCTTAACTTCTGGATTCCACTCAGCTGCACACTCATAAATAAGTGTCTTTTCAGCCCCTAAATGTTTGGGGTTTTTAACGAAACGATAAACAAACAGAACTGAATCACTGGGAATGCACAATAAACTGAATAAAGGGACTAAACAAACCCTGGAAACCGAACCACAGCCAATCCTGCAACACCCCCCCTCCCCCCAAAAATTAATTCTTTCTGATAAAAAGGCACTCTGAACCCGGAGTTGCTAAGGCTTAGGATTGGTTTCTGGTATATTTTCTGACACATTTTCTGCTTGCCAGCAGCAGTTTCACCTCAGCAATCACACAACCATTTGCTCTTCCCACCAAGCACTTTGCCTACCTGGTGTTCCCCCCGCTGCTCCAGTTTTCCAGCTGGGAATCAGAGCCAACGTTTTCCACTGCAGCCATTGGGAATCGTTGCCATAACTACGAGAAGGGGCCCGAAAAGGAGGCAGAACAGATGTGAAAAGGAAATTAAAAAACACCTGGAGACTTGCTCCCTGTTTTTTTTCCTGGCTGCAGGGAGGTGCTGCAGGTAATTCCAGCCGGACTTCCCACCCTGCACTTCCAGACTAGGGGAGTTCTAGGCTGAACTTCTTGTTCCACTGCCCTGAAACCCTTTTATGGGAGTGCTTTTGGTAAATCTAATCATTATTTCATAAGTAAATTACTGACTCTGGCTTCAAGTTTCCCGACTTTCCCTGCCCGTCTATTTATCAATAGAAGACATCACATACTTCAACCAGATTTGGGCTGACGTGCACAAAGTCATCTCTTCTGGTCTCTTTTGAGGAATAAACTAGTTTTTTCTTTGGCACAATTACTGGAAGAGGAAAATCAATGGCTTGCATTCGATTGCTGGGTTTCTAGTGCCTGAAATATCAGAGCAGTCTGTCAGTTATTTCTATTCCAGCAAGCAGAATACAATATCTTGCTGCCTTTTTTTTTTTTTTTTTTTTTTTTTTTTTTTTTTTTTTTTTTAATAGAACTCATGTAAGTTATAAAAGAAATCAAATATATTCCTCTGTGAATTCGGGGCACTCCAGCTCAGAAGCAAATTTGATGGCTTTGGGTGCCTTGAAGCCACACAATTCCATAGCTCACTAAATCCAAAATCATAATTACTGCCTTCTACAGAATTCCCCCCACCAAAAAAAAAAAAAAAAAAACACCGTCATATTACAATAATTTTCTTAATAACTCAGTATGACTTTTCCATACAGAAACTGGTCCAGGTCTTGTGATTTAAGAGAGTCATTTCTAAAGCTGAAAAGATAAGAGGACTTTTTTTTGACATGGTGATGCAGGTTTAGCTCCTTGAGAATTCTGACAAAAGTAGCCAGGCCTCAGAAACGAAAAGAATAAAAGGAGAAAGAAAGTATGAGGAACAGAGAGAGATAACTTGGCTTTTTCCCCATGGTCATGAGATTATTCCACAAAATTAACATGTGGCATATGATGAAATGGATTAATAAAGGCTACAGGAAAAAAAAAAAAAAGGGGGGGGGGGATGATCAGTGTGAGAATGATAGAAATAAGTTGATTCATCTGGGTTCTTATTGCCTTGCATTCCCCTAAGCATACAATTTAAAATTTCTTGACTATTGTGGTAGATTTAACTCTTCTAGTTGTATTTAGAGTTCATCTTGAGGAATTATTCTTTTTTTTAACCATAATGTGTGTGCTTTAATTGCCGTTTCTGCTGTTCCAGCAGTGATAACAGAACCAAGAGCCTCCTCTCCAAGCGAAGGAAATCGGGTCTCTCGTACCATAACAAAGCTGATATCAGGAAAATATAATAGTTTACTTTCTGTGCCTTATTCTTGCCATCCTCCCTCTCTGATTAACAGGCACCAGAGCAACAAAAAGGCAAGAGAAGGACGATGCTTGAGCTTTGACAGTTGTAAGTGAAAACAACTTAAGTGAATCATGGAATATCCTGAGTTGGAGGAACCCACAAGGATCATTGAGTCCAACTCCTGGCCCTACACAGGACACATTTTTTAGCAGGAATTCAAGAGTGATTAAGAATCTGGAACAGATTTCTGGAGATTATTATTTTTTTTTTTAATGCACTCAGAATAAGCCTTTGAAAATCTATTTATCTAAATCAGATCTGCCTTTGTTGCCTTTGATGCCAGCCCTACAGTTAGTTCTACTCTAGGTTATCTCCAGCTAGGCCAGCTCCTTAATTCCCACTTCAGCTATGACAGAATCCAAGTAGGACTGAATAATTATCACAAAATACAAGGGGCAGGGGATCCCTCCCCTCACCCCTGGCTGGTTTCCAGCTGTGGGAATTGTGCAAGAAGGACTTGGCTGTCCTTGGGAAGAGAGGGACAAGCCCTCCAACCCACTGGAAGTTCCCAGCTAAGGCAGGGAATCATAATAGCAAAAGTGATGTGGTAAAACTAAACCTATCAACAGGATGGGGCAAAAGGTTTTACTCCTGTCCCTGAGAGGAATCAGGGAGAGGGAGGGCTTACAGTACCTGGTTTTCTGAAAAGGGTTTTGATTTCTACGAGAATAGAGTAACATTTCAGTGAAAAGCAGACCTCAGGGTTC
>NW_020956227.1:200977-204681 GCF_003031625.1 Empidonax traillii
TAATAGCAAAAGTGATGTGGTAAAACTAAACCTATCAACAGGATGGGGCAAAAGGTTTTACTCCTGTCCCTGAGAGGAATCAGGGAGAGGGAGGGCTTACAGTACCTGGTTTTCTGAAAAGGGTTTTGATTTCTACGAGAATAGAGTAACATTTCAGTGAAAAGCAGACCTCAGGGTTCAGTTTTTACCAAAAAAAAAAAAACCTAAAAATAAAAAAATGTGAGCTTCCCTGGGGAGTAAAATGCAGGACATTGTCATCTACTCTCCAGAAACACAAACAGATGATATTTGATTTATGCCTGTGCTCAATATACTGGTTTCATGAAGTCTTTTATTTCACATCTCTTAAGATGACCTGAGATCTTGCATTTGACATCAGGGAGAAGGAATTTTTTCTTTTCCTGTGGGTAAAGCACATAGGATTTATACTGACTTTTAAGGAGGCAAACAAATACAAGATTCCTCCTAATTTGCTGTGTGTTCATTACATTTCTTGTCTGCTTAGTATAAGACTTAATACACCATTGTAAGGAAACACCCCTTGCAAGTTCCTCTGACGATGTTTTGCCTTTTTCTTTCAAACTTCATTTGTGTCCTTATTTTTTGGTGAAAACGAATTCCATCCTTGATCACCCCAGGATTTAATTCTGCCCAGAGACTGCTGAACTGCTGAGTTACACAAGGAGTGAGGAAAGCTTAGCAAGACTTCAGGAGATCCTGGTTAAGCAAATCAAAGTGAAACTCAAATTGTCCAGTCAGCAGCGAATGTGGGACCATGTGTAGGAGGGAATTCTAAAATGGCAGAGTTCTGAGTCACCCACACGGTCCATGGGGGCATATCAGGGGTTAAATAGGACTTCACTAAAATCAGTAGTGGTTTTGGGGCTCAACAGAGAGCACTGATGTTTGTAGCTGCCTTTGCTATGTCATGGTCTCATCCACGAGATCAGCACCTTGTCTGAACCCAATAAGCGGTAACAGGAAAGAAGAATAGTGATAGAAAGTGCGATCTTGGCTTTACCAAATTCCATAATTCCTTTCTTTTGCAATCTTATTTGCATGTTCCTAATCTGTAGGGCACGACAGCAAAGCCAGCTGAACAAATTAGGGGACTCTGACAAAGGCTAAAAGGAAAATGTGAGTGATGTGATGGCCAGTCTCTTCGCGAACGAAGAACCGGGGAAGGTCTTTCCACCTTCCAGCCTGCGCATTGGATTTTTTTTTTTTTAGGTGAGACACAGTGTGCGCAGAACTGAGCCCACCCTTTAATCCTGAGGTTCATCTGCCGGGGCCAAGTGAGCTTGGACGGTGGCAGCGAGGTCCTCAGGACGTAGATGGATTGCCTTATGGGCTAACGAGCTCCATCTGCCCGGGGAGGGGCCCCGACCGGGAATCGAACCCGGGTCTCTGCAGTGACAGTGCAGTGAATTTTCCCCTGGACCACCGGGGGCTCCCTAAAAGGAAAATGTAGGGCCACAGCGAAGCACTAATTGGAAAATCAGCCACGGTGTAAAACACCAGGTTACCCACAGAGATGGCAAAGGCTAGAAAATACCATAATTATTGTCTTCTTGGCTCCAACTCCATAAAAAAAAACAGGCACAGGAACTCGTGCCACCCTCAGAAAACCAAGGGCACACAGTTTTTTAGTTCCCCTCGGGCTCACCACGGAAGACCCAGCAAATGCCACTCCGAGCTCTCCTCACATTTCATGGAGATGTCTCCATGCACAGCAGGAAACTCTGCTAATAAGTCTTAAAGGTTCTGTAATTCATTATGTTGTCATTATCGTTTGTAATCTTCCTGTAATTAGGTATCAGTGGGTTTCCTTGGAGAACATATGACTGAGTCTTAAATTGCTGACTATTCTCAGCAGCATATGCCTGCACTGGAGCTCTGGCTGGGTCGTGCTTCTCGAGTGTATATTTAATATATGGGGGTTTTTAATATGTGCAAGGCAGTCTGGCAGGGCCTGTGTGCTCATTGCTGCATGTGGGCTCAGTGTCTGACAGGTCTGTGCTTATTAATAACCTCCTGGGTCCACTCAGTGTATGAAACAGCTTAAGAAACCCAGTCCAGCTGATGGGCAGGGAGGAGTTCAGAGCAGAATTGATGTAGTAACACAGATCTTTCAGTGTCATGCCTTAAGAAAACTGACCTTTGGCTCAGATTAGTACAGGAATGAATCAGTTCTGCTGTTCCCTGGAAAAATAACAGACTGTGTGGCTTGGAAGGGACCCCTCAGGGATCATCGAGTCCAACTCCTGGCCTTGCACGGGACACCCCAACAATCCCACCGTGTCCCAACAATCCACTCCTGCAGCTCTGGCAGCCTTGGGGCTGTGCCCACTGCCCTGGGGAGCCTGTTCAGTGCCAACCACCCTCTGGGGGAAGAACCTTTCCCTGAGATCCAACCTAAACCTCTCCTGATAATAGTCATGGGAACAAGCAGAAATTTCCACTGTGATACAGCCCAAGAGGGTTGTATAAATATATATATATATATAATATACAGCCTTCTCCATATGTATTTCCATATTTCACACAGACCATGGTGCTGGGAATCTGCCCATCCACTCTCATGCACAAACACTGTCACCCCTCAACAGAACCAGGGACCACCCCTCCCTCCACACTTTCTACAATTTACTGCTGCAGGTTGTCCCGCTGGCCAAGAGCCTCCAATGGTCTGACAGCTCCAACAGGCCCCAGAGAAGAAAACAAAGGGGCTTTTTAGCAGAAATTTTAGCAAATTCACCTCAATAATAACTGTTTTCATGGCCATGGCAATGGATTATCTGTCATCATTAAAAAAAAAAAAAAAAGAGAGAGAAAAATACAGTTCAAAGTGCTCAATGAGTCTTTTCAAACGATGATGGACAGGGAGAACTGTCTTTTCTCAAAGGAACACGCCAGTAGAACCCTGTTACAGAGTAAGCAACTCTGAGTGAAAAGCAAACAATGAATGTCCCCTTATCTCTCCTTTTTGTCTGTCCAAGGGAAGTCATTAACTGGCAGAACGGAAATTGATTGCGAAATATATAATAATATTTTTTTCCTATATTGCAGCAAAAAATGCTGAAATAATTAATAGCACCGAGAAGTCTAATTACCTGCATATTTCTATTTACTAATTCAGTTACTAATGTGACACTGAAATCATTCTTCCATTTGCAGTCAGACCCTTTAATCAAGTCCATCTCCAAAGCAGAGTTTCCAAAAGTGTCCCAAACTTACAGTCTTATCTTCTGTTTCAGACACTCGCGATAAAAGTTTTAAAAATAACTTTAAACGTCTTTTTAAAATTCAAATGAAACCCAGAGATACATCTCATTACCCATGATTGCTATTGACAAAAATAACCCATATCACAGGGCTTCTATCTCCCATCTCCATAGCCTGATCCTGAGCCTCTGAAGGCAAAAAAAAAAAAGAAGTCGTGGAAAATGGAAATATCAGACTCCTACTCGTGAAATGAGAGTTCCCAGCAGCTCTGATTATGGTCCCATAAGGTATCCACTGCAGACTTAAATTCAGAAGACTCCAAACCTCTGAATTTTAAATATATTTAACCATTACTTAGTGGTTTCCTTTTGCCATGGAAGTTGCTGAATTACAGGTGCTGCAGTTAAACCTTGACAGTCACCTGGACTTGGACGCTGAAAATCAGCAACTCCTCCCATGATTCTGAAAGATCTTTTTTT
>NW_020956227.1:204702-208112 GCF_003031625.1 Empidonax traillii
TAATAGCAAAAGTGATGTGGTAAAACTAAACCTATCAACAGGATGGGGCAAAAGGTTTTACTCCTGTCCCTGAGAGGAATCAGGGAGAGGGAGGGCTTACAGTACCTGGTTTTCTGAAAAGGGTTTTGATTTCTACGAGAATAGAGTAACATTTCAGTGAAAAGCAGACCTCAGGGTTCAGTTTTTACCGAAAAAAAAACCCTAAAAATAAAAAAAATGTGAACTTCCCTGGGGAGTAAAATGCAGGACATTGTCATCTACTCTCCAGAAACACAAACAGATGATATTTGATTTATGCCTGTGCTCAATATACTGGTTTCATGAAGTCTTTTATTTCACATCTCTTAAGATGACCTGAGATCTTGCATTTGACATCAGGGAGAAGGAATTTTTTCTTTTCCTGTGGGTAAAGCACATAGGGTTTATATTGACTTTTAAGGAGGCAAACAAATACAAGATTTCTCTTAATTTGCTGTGTGTTCATTACATTTCTTGTCTGCTTAGTATAAGACTTAATACACCATTGTAAGGAAACACCCCTTGCAAGTTCCTCTGACGCTGTTTTGCCTTTTTCTTTCAAACTTCATTTGTGTCCTTATTTTTTGGTGAAAACGAATTCCATCCTTGATCACCCCAGGATTTAATTCTGCCCAGAGACTGCTGAACTGCTGAGTTACACAAGGAGTGAGGAAAGCTTAGCAAGACTTCAGGAGATCCTGGTTAAGCAAATCAAAGTGAAACTCAAATTGTCCAGTCAGCAGCGAATGTGGGACCATGTGTAGGAGGGAATTCTAAAATGGCAGAGTTCTGAGTCACCCACACGGTCCATGGGGACATATCAGGGGTTAAATAGGACTTCACTAAAATCAGTAGTGGTTTTGGGGCTCAACAGAGAGCACTGATGTTTTTAGCTGCCTTTGCTATGTCATGGTCTCATCCACGAGATCAGCACCTTGTCTGAACCCAATAAGTGGTAACAGGAAAGAAGAGTAGTGATAGAAAGTGCGATCTTGGCTTTACCAAATTCCACAATTCCTTTCTTTTGCAATCTTATTTGCATGTTCCTAATCTGTAGGGCACGACAGCAAAGCCAGCTGAACAAATTAGGGGACTCTGACAAAGGCTAAAAGGAAAATGTAGGGCCACAGCGAAGCACTAATTGGAAAATCAGCCAGGGTGTAAAACACCAGGTTACCCACAGAGATGGCAAAGGGTGGAAAATACCATAATTATTGTCTTCTTGGCTCCAACTCCATAAAAACAGGTACAGGAACTCGTGCCACCCTCAGAAAACCAAGGGCACGCAGTTTTTTAGTTCCCCTCGGGCTCACCACGGAAGACCCAGCAAATGCCACTCCGAGCTCTCCTCACATTTCATGGAGATGTCTCCAAGCACAGCAGGAAACTCTGCTAATAAGTCTTAAAGGTTCTGTAATTCATTATGTTGTCATTATCGTTTGTAATCTTCCTGTAATTAGGTATCAGTGGGTTTCCTTGGAGAACATATGACTGAGTCTTAAATTGCTGACTATTCTCAGCAGCATATGCCTGCACTGGAGCTCTGGCTGGGTCGTGCTTCTCGAGTGTATATTTAATATATGGGGGTTTTTAATATGTGCAAGGCAGTCTGGCAGGGCCTGTGTGCTCATTGCTGCATGTGGGCTCAGTGTCTGACAGGTCTGTGCTTATTAATAACCTCCTGGGTCCACTCAGTGCATGAAACAGCTTAAGAAACCCAGTCCAGCTGATGGGCAGGGAGGAGTTCAGATCAGAATTGATGTAGTAACACAGATCTTTCAGTGTCATGCCTTAAGAAAACTGACCTTTGGCTCAGATTAGTACAGGAATGAATCAGTTCTGCTGTTCCCTGGAAAAATAACAGACTGTGTGGCTTGGAAGGGACCCCTCAGGGATCATCGAGTCCAACTCCTGGCCTTGCACGGGACACCCCAACAATCCCACCGTGTCCCAACAATCCACTCCTGGAGCTCTGGCAGCCTTGGGGCTGTGCCCACTGCCCTGGGGAGCCTGTTCAGTGCCAACCACCCTCTGGGGGAAGAACCTTTCCCTGAGATCCAACCTAAACCTCTCCTGATAATAGTCATGGGAACAAGCAGATATTTCCACTGATACAGCCCAAGAGGGTTGTATAAATATATATATATATAATATACAGCCTTCTCCATATGTATTTCCATATTTCACACAGACCATGGTGCTGGGAATCTGCCCATCCACTCTCATGCACAAACACTGTCACCCCTCAACAGAACCAGGGACCACCCCTCCCTCCACACTTTCTACAATTTACTGCTGCAGGTTGTCCCGCTGGCCAAGAGCCTCCAATGGTCTGACAGCTCCAACAGGCCCCAGAGGAGAAAACAAAGGGGCTTTTTAGCAGAAGTTTAAGCAAATTCACGGCCATGGCAATGGATTATCTGTCATCATTAAAAAAAAAAAAAAAAGAGAGAGAGAAAAATACAGTTCAAAGTGCTCAATGAGTCTTTTCAACCGATGATGGACAGGGAGAACTGTCTTTTCTCAAAGGAACACGCCAGTAGAACCCTGTTACAGAGTAAGCAACTCTGAGTGAAAAGCAAACAATGAATGTCCCCTTATCTCTCCTTTTTGTCTGTCCAAGGGAAGTCATTAACTGGCAGAACTGAAATTGATTGCGAAATATATAATAATATTTTTTTCCTATATTGCAGCAAAAAATGCTGAAATAATTAATAGCACCGAGAAGTCTAATTACCTGCATATTTCTATTTACTAATTCAGTTACTAATGTGACACTGAAATCATTCTTCCATTTGCAGTCAGACCCTTTAATCAAGTCCATCTCCAAAGCAGAGTTTCCAAAAGTGTCCCAAACTTACAGTCTTATCTTCTGTTTCAGACACTCGCGATAAAAGTTTTAAAAATAACTTTAAACGTCTTGTTAAAATTCAAATGAAACCCAGAGATACATCTCATTACCCATGATTGCTATTGACAAAAATAACCCATATCACAGGGCTTCTATCTCCCATCTCCATAGCCTGATCCTGAGCCTCTGAAGGCAAAAAAAAAAAAGAAGTCGTGGAAAATGGAAATATCAGACTCCTACTCGTGAAATGAGAGTTCCCAGCAGCTCTGATTATGGTCCCATAAGGTATCCACTGCAGACTTAAATTCAGAAGACTCCAAACCTCTGAATTTTAAATATATTTAACCATCACTTTGCCATGGAAGTTGCTGAATTACAGGTGCTGCAGTTAAACCTTGACAGTCACCTGGACTTGGACGCTGAAAATCAGCAACTCCTCCCATGATTCTGAAAGATCTTTTTTTTTTTTTTTTTTATTATTGGACCAAAAAGCCTAAAGAGACCTTTACACAAAAACAACCCCCACATCCCACCCCTCCAA
>NW_020956227.1:209625-260443 GCF_003031625.1 Empidonax traillii
GGCAGTTCTACAGCATCACAAGCCAACAAAATTATCTATCTTTTTGCAATCTACTGCTGATTAGAAGACAGTGAAGATGTGGATTAAAGCTAAAAATCTCAGTAGTTTATGTGAATTTGGTGCTTATTCAAGAGCAGAGACTCCTCACAGTGACAAATATACCAACTACAACTCCCAGGGAATTTTTTCAATTTGTTCAATTTTCCTAAATGAACAAAGCCTGAACTTAAAACATTTGACAAGAATTTATGTTGCATGAGCTGAAAGTGGCTCCAGGTGCTGGACAGGGATCCCTTGAAGCTTTGGCTGCACCAACTTCAGTCATGGGGGAGAAGAAAGGAGGAAAAAAGGCCAGAGAACTTTAAAAAGTCATCTTTATCCCATGGTAAGTTCAGAGCAACAGCCAGGCCTTCAAAACTTTCCATCAAATGAGGGGTTTTTGTCTGAAAAATCCTATTTAACTCTTTTTTTTTTTTTTTTTGGTGGGACTTTCATCTGCTTTTCAACTCCCCACGTAGGGATTCTGTCGCCGCCCCTGCTCAGCACCAACACCAACTAATTTCATCCCCATCAGTTAAACAGAAGCTCTGAAAAACCTTCTAAAATCACCTCCTGCTTTTTTTTTTTTGCTTTCAATTCTTTGACTGCATCATTTCTTTGTGGTTTTATCACCTCCTCAATCAAGAAGCCCCACAGAGTTGCTCAGGACTTTTCAAGCAGGATACTGTGAACCTTATACTCTGATTTTTTGGTGAACTCACGTTTTTGTCAACACCTGAAAGAGGAAATCCCCTGAATTTACACCAATTTACACTGAATTTACACAAATTATGAGTAGTGTAAAGTTATTAAAAGCCCCAAATTGCACTGGGAGCATCAAGGCATCTCTAGTTCAACTTAGTTTCTTAGGTGAAACTAATTTTTTACCCAACAAATGTCAGGAAACTTTTTTTTTTTTTTTTTTTTTTTTTTTTTTTTTTTTTTTTTTTTTTTTTTTTTTTTTTTTTTTTTTTTTTTTTTTTTTTTTTTTTTTTTTTTTTTTATTGAGCATTTGCTGCACCAGGTCCCTGGATTCAGGGAGCACGTTGGTTTAATCCAAATTTCTCCTGATATAAGCCCAAGTCATCTAATGAGATAATGAGATATATCACTATGCTGTGCCCCTGAGGAATCTCATTAAAATTTGGAAATGGCACCATTATTAACCACTTCTTTATTTTTTTTTTCTTCCTGTGAATACATTTTTTAAATTTTTTAACAACACTTACTGCAAACAGAGCAGTATCCACGCCTTTTTGACTAAACATTTTACCCAATTTTCTAAGTGCTCCAGTTTTTTTGCAATCCCTGGTACAGGAGTAAAGAACTCTCCAGGGCTTCATGGAACGGCAGAAACTCCTCTGCTGCTTTTTTCAAGGCACACCTCGAAATAATAAGAATAAAAGGCTACAGGTACACAACAGTAACATTCTACCTCAGCTATAAATAAACTCAGTGGGGATAAAAATAGGCCAGGATGGAGATCCCAGCATTTATTCCAAGTGCTCAGCTTGAACCAGTCAATACAATTTCCCATTATCCCAAAATCAAGTTAAAAAGTGATGCTTCTAAAGCCTCCACAAAGAAGCTTGTGCTCCCTTTTCATTTTCTTTTGCTGGAAATTGTTGTGGCTGTTTTTGGAAGACTGATTTTTGTTACTGTAAAATTCACTCCTACTGTTTGGGTCTCAAAATAAGTGATTCAAGTCTCTTTTTCCTTTACCTCAACTATAACAACCAGGAACAAATTCTCTCTAATTGGAACAGAACTGCATTTCATTTGACTGTTCTGTGACATTTCTGAAAAGTTAATTTGAACCCAGAAAGCCAATTTACGTGGATAAATCCCTGGCAACATCCTGCTCTACTGGTTTTTTTTAATTATTATTTTTTTCTCCTAGCAAAGCTCTTAAAAAAACTGTCAAAAATTCAATCATGACAAGTGTGTGTAAAACCTTAACTCACCTGGTTTTTACAAATATGCCAGCCAAAGACAAATGGAGAGACCCTTGGCTAGATCCAGCCTCTTTATCCTGTCACATTTTGTTATCCCAAACGTGTATTTCCACATCTGTGACGTATAAGCGAAGGCACCTGAGATGGACAAAATCTTCTGGAATAAAAACTGCAGAATAAATGTAAAACATACCGAGGTGTTTCACTTCTGGATAACGAGGTGCTTCAATTCTGAATATTGGGGTGTTCAATTCTGAATGTTGGGGTGCTTAAATTCTGAATATTGAGGTGTTTCAATTCTGAACATTGAGGTGCTCAGTGAATATTGAGGTATTTCAATTCTGAGTACTGAAGTGCTCAAATAGAGGATATTGAGCTATTTCACTTCTCCCTGAAAAAAAACACAAAAAAACCCCAGACACCTCTCCATGCACCATATTACTGAGATGCTTCAAAAAAGAAAGCATTAACATAATTAAAAATAAGCATCCTACCCATTTGTGTTTATTAAGCCCCATGCAATTATCAGAGACATTCTGTGCCTCGTGCTGCCTTTGCAAACAGACGAGCCCGGCATTGCAAACAGCCCAATTCCTGCCCGTGGATGCATATTTATGCGCCCATTTGTAAACATTTTATTTAGCTGATTTTTCAGTCATCAGCTTCTAAGGCATTTGAACACATTTTAATTAAATTCCATGGACTTACAAACAATTACCGTGCACCCATTTTAGAAGATGCTCGGCAGCCAAATGTTCAGTGTGATATTATCATCTCTGGTGATCATGAAGTGTAAATTAATGAGAAGTTAAGATGGAGGGGCTGTGATTTATCTCAGAGAAGGTAAAGTGTTTAGTACACCAGTGAATTAATTTATACCAGATTGAAGAGAACAGTGTATTTTGTTATCTTTTTAGGAGATTTCCACTCCTACAGCTACTCAAACCAGCCAGAGCTGGTTTAATTATTGTGCCTTCACAGGGATGATCAGTGTTCAGTCTTCAATGATGGAAGATAAACCATAAAAATCATGGAATGGTTTGGGTTGGAAGGGACCTAAAGGATCATCTCCTCCCACCCCCTGCCATGGGCAGGGACACCTTCCACCAGCCCAGGTTGCTCCAACTTGGCCTTGGACACTTCCAGGGATGGGGCAGCCACAGCTTCTCTGGGCAACCTGTGCCAGGGCCTGCCCACCCTCCCAGGGAAGCATTCCTTCCCAATATCCAATCTAAATCTTTCCTCTTGTAGTTTAAAACCATTCCCCCTTGTCCCATCACCACCTGCCTGCATCAAAAGTCACTCTGCCTCCTTTTTGTAACCCCCCCTTTAAGTACTGGAAACACTTATCTGAACTCCTGTGTGGTTCAAGTAACTCATTAAATAACAAATACTCTGAACACACAAGAAGTGAAGGTCAAGGCAAAAGGCACTCACTGCTCAATGCACAACATCCTCCTCATAAACAAAATGCAGCCACAGAGTCACGAAAATATCTAATTAGGGAATGCTCGGCGAGAATTCAAAACTAGACACACAAGCCAAAAGACAAAATGCAAATGAAAATACACCCAAAGATTAACATCAAAGAATGTGAGAAGGTTGCAAGTACCACAAAAAAAGGCTGAATGTTCAGTGATGCTTTTTCAACACAAACTCTTACATTGTGACCCCTCCGTGATCTGCTCCCCTTCCAATGCCCCCTTTGTCCATGCAGGGACATCTCCCAGGCAATGATACTTTTTTTCCCAGAGAAAAAAACTCTTCTCTGTGTTTTTTTTTTTTCCCAGGTATTGTTTTCCCTGTGCCTTCCAGCCATCTGCTCACATGTCAACACTGCAGGTTCTGAGGTGGATAACGAGGCAAGTTCTTGCAAGCACAACATCTGCCCTCCAGGTCTCCTCAGAATACCAGGTAAAATCACCTTGAACTCCTGCCTCTCAAATCTAATTCTTTCTGCCACTCAGCTCGTGACCACTGGCAGAGATGTTCTTTAATTTCCAGCATAATTCTTTGGGTAATAACAATTTCTGGATGTTGGTGCTCCAACAGTGGATTGATCTGAAGCTGTTCTGCAAATTGTGTTCAAATATTTTAAAGCCTTAGAGGAATCCTGGACCTGGGTGTTCAGAAGCGCAACAGACAAGTCTAAGGAACAGAAAAGTGAACGTCTGAATGTAACAGCTCCTTTTCTGAGGGGCTGGATGTAAAACTCAGGCTTGGGAGGCCAAAAGAGAACCCCCAGATGGAGCAAATTACTATGCAAGCAAAGGGTATGAGTGTTAGATCAACCTTTTCTTTTCAGGGAAGTCAGCAGAGAGATCCCTCAGTAAGAGGGTGATAAGGAATTATGTTACTCCACAAACAATGAAGGCTTCAGAGAGAGAGGAGAGAGATCAGAGCAAGAGCAGATAAGGGTAGAGACTGAAACAAAGTCGAAAATTTAAAGAAAACTACTGTCTATTCAGGATTTAACCGCTCAGGAAATCACAAAACACCATTTAGTTTTCATCATCTCAATATTGCAAACCAAATCTGGGGAGGTTTTAAAAGAAAGAAAGATTAAAAAAGTAACATTCATCAAACTTCTCAGCCTTTCTAAATGAAGCCCTTTCTGTGCATGAAGTCACCGTTGTCTCACTCAAAGTGTCACACCCCAGTGACTCGTGTCCTGTTGCCAAACTCTCATGGCAAGTTTCCACTAATTTTGGTGCATCTTAAACCGACACTGGTCAGTGCCTCCTATTTCCAGAAACACAATTGCCCATGAAGTTGCCTGAGGTGTTCTCTGGGGGCAGGTAACGTGTTTCAGAGCCCCAGGTTTTGCAGGTGCTTGTGTGAGGCTCTGCAGGTGCCACACGTCTGGTGGGCGCTCACAGAATCTGCTGGGTCTTCAAACGCAGCTGCTTAGTTTATGTGCCCAGAGAGATTTCCTAAATATTAACATTTAAAGTTTTATATTGAACTGGTTTTCACAAGAGAAACACGTTTCAACAGCCTGGTCAACATCCTCATCCACTGAATATATTCCAGTTGTTTAATTTCACTAATTTGAAGATCAGAATTGTACCACAAGGCCCTCGTTGTGCAAGGTTATGCACCATCTACTACAACACTTATTTGCTATTAAGACTTTCATGATGAAAGAGTAATAATATATTCATATTAGCTACAGATCTTACAGTAAATCCTGGGAGGCTTTGCATGCATCCATCAAAGTCAGTGGAAAATAGGAAATGCAGATATAAAAGCAGTGCTGAGGCAGCTCTTCAAGCTACAGCTCATTTGTGCCTGCACTCAGCTCGAGAGAGTTTGATGACATCCATTCCAAACTGGAATGTCGTGGAGACAATCAGGCAGCAAAGGGAGAGCCAGCCCTGGGTCAGTGGGTACCGAAAAATAAGTTTGGGGAGTTGTCAGCTAAAAAATGGTGACACTAAAACCTGTGAGCATGAACAAATGGTGCCCTGAAGAAGGCAATGAATCCAGGATGGAATGGGAAGTCAAATGATATCGCTGTGACTATGAGCGATTTGGGACGCTCCAGGAACAAAAGGCCAAATATCATATTGGCAGAATGAGGACCTGAAAAAGGGCAACATAGTACAGACTTAATATAAAAATAAAATAAAATAAAAAAAAAAATTCAGGAAATGCATCAATCTCAGTGCCCACAGCAGCAAATGAACCCGAAGTAAATACCAGAAATACAGATGTGGCAATATTGAGCTGGGAACAGCATGGAACCTAAAGACAATATTTGGAGAGGGCTGTCAGATACTGGAACAAAATAAAAGTCATCTACAAACATGACATATAGCTCTAGGTTCTTTTTTTTCCTTTCCATGGCTGCAGAGCTGGCGGGAAATCCCCCCAACAGTTTTTAAGAGAGGCTCTTGTGCAGCTCTGTGTGTGAAGGAACCAAAATGATGTTCCATTATTTACCGAGAGAGTCATTGAAGAGCCACAGGACTCTGAGCTTGCTGTGACACTGCCAGACTCCCCTCCTGCACACAATAAATGTAAAGACAGTCTAGACTAAACCTCATCCACTGGGTTTTACAAGGAAACCCATCTCCCTTTCCTGTGGCTCTGCTGGAGCAAGATTGAGGCCCCCAGGCTGGGCTGGTCGGGCTCAGCTGCCTCCAGAAGTCTGCAGGTGATTTGAGCTGGCAATAAATAATCAGGCTTGCCAGGGAATAAGGGATTAGGTCTGGTACTGAGCCTGAGGATTTCTCCCCGATCAACAGTAATTAAAATGATATATTTAAAAAAGATGAGTTTAGAGCAAGATGGGGATGCTTTAAAGCTGCAGAAACTGAAGAGGAAAAAGGTAATGGAAGATGAATGTTTTGAATTCAAAATTGCTAACTCATTTGGAAGTTGCCTGAAGCTCCAAAATCAATAATTACCAAAAGAGTGAGACTGTGATGGGCTCAGGGCGTCTCTCTTATTTATTGAGGGGATGAAGTAGTGCAGGGAGAGAAGGCACAGTCCTTGGAGCAGCAATCTGCTGCTTTCCTTCTCCTGGGAATGAGTGTCCCAGGCTTTGGAAGGAGAACACAAGCTGGAAGTTGAGGTCATGAAGCTGAAGCAGTGGACACAGTAGCATTGCCAAGGGTGGCAAAGAACAGAAATCTTAAGGTTGGGTTACAATTGTAACCAAGGACTGGTTGTATTTCCTATTTTACTATTACTATTTTTACCATTTCATCTATTCATCAGTTCAATATTAAACTCAAGAGATTATTTAGGCTGTAGGTTTACTCAAGCCTGAGCTCTCTTGTCCTCTCCCCTCTGTGATCAAATTGTGTCTTCCTCTCTATCAAGATAATCATGAAAAAATGGGGAAAATCTTAGTACAGCTGAAGTATTTTTACAATATTTTACTCAGAGGAGGTACAATGAACAAAAGACACAGATAATAAATGATTGTCACAGCAGAAGACTCCAGCAAGAGTATCCAAGGAGTTAAGAGGATCAGAAAAAGACTGCGATGGGAATCTGGAGCTTAGCAGGTTGATTTTGCTAAATGTAATTTAAATGTCCTTGAATGTAATGAGACACTGCATGATGAAAGAATTGATGCTGATCAAAGAATGGACATTGATCAAATAACCCAGTAAAGAATTTATTGGTGGGTAAATAAGAAAAAGCCAAAGAATTCCCCAGTAGGTTCAACAGGACGTGGTGTAAGTGGGTAATTAATAAGTGACAATGGGAAAGTAAAAGGAGAAATGGAGAAAAGATAAAAAGTGCCAGTTAACAAAGAAAAGAATGATGGACAGGTAACAACCTGATTGTCAGGAGTCTGTTGCAAGACACAAGCTGAGACAAACATCTAAAAGACCATTGTTGTCCTGCACAGCTCAAAGCTCTCCACGCCTCTTATTCTCACAACACCCCTTGAAAAGGGGCAATATTGTGGTTCCTTTTGAAAGAAGAGAGAGCTGAGCGATGTCACTCTCAGGCCGAGCTCCCCAGAGGAGTTTGTGTCTTATTTTCACTGATGTAGCCCAGCTGAAACATAAATCTGTGAGAAAACAGGAAACTGGAGCCAAGTCCAGGGGTTTCCTTCTCTTGACTGAGCAAACCACCCCAAAATAAGGCAAATTCTCCCCTAAAGGGCAGCAGCAGAGGAGCTGAGGACAGCAAGGTGTTAAGGCAGCATCATCCCTTAATCAGACTCCTCTCATTGCTAATATTTTACAAACAGCAATAACGCTGGCGAGGAGATAAAGAGGAACTTTCCAACCCACAACAGAGGCAGGACTGGAAGCAACAAGCCACAAAAATGGCTCTGGGGACGTGCAGTAATCAAGATAAAAACCAAACTGCAATCACAGCACACCACAGCGAGTACATCCAGAGCCCAACTGCTGCATCCAACGTGCTGGGAAGAATTAAACAAAGGGAGGAGAAAACCTCTCTCCAGCAATAACACTAAAGCCAGATAAAAGCTGCTGGGCTGTCCTTAATCCCATTGAGTAATTTTTCACACTTCTGGATGGCAGTTTTTCCCCCCCTGGAAGCTGTAATTCTCACCCCCGTGGAGCTGCCTCTCCCCAGCGCTGGGGGACAATGGATCTCCCACACAGCATCCATAAATACTTGGGATATACACACCAGTGGCAAGCACAGATAAATTAATGTCAGGGGCTCTCCTACCCCCACTGGCATCCCCACATCTTATGATTTACATCCATTTACCAGCTGCGTCTCCTCATCCCTCATTTGCTGTTGTTGCATTAAACAGCTCTCGTGGTGTTTCCCATCAAACACCTCCCCAAAATGCTCAGGGGATGCTTTGCTCTGCCTGGAAATGATAATGCTGGAGGTCTTCTCCCTCTTCTGGGAAGGACTCTGCTTTTATATGGGTTAGCACTCTGCTCCTGCTCTCTGCCAACACAAACTTGCTGCTTAAAGGGCATAAATGTGTCCCAAGAACCAGGAGTGCTGGATGCAGCTGACAGAGCCACTGCCAGCAGGGGGGAACAAAAGGGAATGGAGCTGATTTGAACAGGAGCATTCAGGAGGAAGCATCGCTGGTGCTCACAGGCACAGGACAGCAGTAATCTTCCCAATCCAGTTTCCAGGCAAAGCCAGAGACTGGGCACAATGAAGAAACGCCAGAGGGTTTTCAAGAGCGTGAAATTTTCACAGGAGAGCTGGAGAGGGACTTGGGACAAGGGATGGAGGGACAGGACAAGGGGGAGCAGTTGCCCACTGCCAGAGGGCAGGGTGAGATGGGATATTGGGAAGGAATTCCTGGGTTTGAGGGTGGGCAGGCCCTGGCACAGGTTGGGCAGAGAAGCTGTGGCTGTCCCTGGATCCCTGGGAGTGTCCAAGGCCAGGTTGGAGCAACCTGGGCTGGTGGAAGGTGTTCCTGCCCTTGGCAGGGGGTTGAATGAGAGGATCTTTAAGATCTCTTCCAACCCAAACCGTGCCAGGATTATCAGAGTAAAGGCAGCACTGCTTTTTAAACCAGATTAAGGTGCCTCAATCTCTCATCTGAGCTCTACCTCTGTCTCCTGCTTGAGCTCTCTGGCAACACTGTCCCCCTGCAACCTCCTGGATGTTTCCCTTCCCGAGACAGAACCTCACAATTCCTCCACTAAAAAGCCAGAGTGAAAATGTGTTCCCACCCATGTACCCAAAGGGTATTTTTAGACACCCAGCAGGGACACCCAGTGCTCCAAGTTACCAGCAGAACTTGAGTGGGCTGATGTTTCTCCCCGAACGCGGAGCTCAAAACTGGTGAAAGCTTTCACTCAAACCAAACATTCTGAGTAAGAGGAATAAAAGAAAATATTTCTGCTGCTGGAGTGTCAAAATATTTTGTTTCAGTCAAACACTGTAATGGAATATCCATTTCAAGAGAAATGGATAAACTTGGAAAGCAGTCAGTATTCTTAAAATGTCTTCATTTTCAACTTCTTGTCCCGAGTTTGGAAAAACATTACTAAAATTTCTGAAGTTTCTCATGGGCTAGGAATGTTCTCTCAGCTCTACTGTCTGTTAAAAAGCTTTTTCTTAGGAAAATATGTATCAGAAGACTCGATTCTCAGGGCTTTCCAGTGCCAGGGGGTCCCGACCAGCAAATCTCATTAAAGGCCTCCACAAAAAGGGCTGCGTTTGAGATAAAATGAGGACAAGAGAAACCTGATCCTCTCTCCAAAGTCCCTTTTCTGACAAGAGGGTGACAAATACAAACCTCGACATGGCAAAACCACACCAATTCAAACCAGTTCTCACATTTCCTTTCTATTATTTCCTACCCAACAAACCAAGGCTGTTACGTAAAATGTTAGGATATACTCAAAACCTGTGTAAATGATTGGTAAGGCAGAGATCCCCAAAGTGACAGTTCCCTAAAATTTCTGATCACGTCAGAAATTAAGCCAGAAAAAAAAAAGAAGAAACCCATCTGTCCCTTGAGAAAAATTCCAGTGTAACCAATGGAAAATTACAGCAATTCTGTGGATATTCTTGAATGGCCTTGTACAACCAAAGGAAGTTTTTATCCTACTTTATAAAATATATGACAGCAACATTCCTGATTAAACTATCCAAGCTTCTCAAGCCTTCTTTAGAGAAAATAAAAAAAAAAAAAAAAAAGAATGAAATTTTGGATAATTCACAGAGAGATACCACAAAAGTTAAAAATCTGTTAAGACTAGACACTAGGAAGGGAAATCATCACCTCTATCCCAGCCAAAACCATCCCACTCCCACAGCACAGAAAAGTCAGAGGGGAAGACCTTCATCAGAATTTTATATCCAAGTGCAGTGCAAAGGCTTGATTACAAGGATAGTCTGCAGCTACATGTTTTATTCGTCCTCATAAACATGATCAGTGTCTTAAAAGTATTTATTTTCACCCTCTCTGTTTCCAAAACTGAAGAAAACACGAAGCTGGCTTGCAAGAACAAGCTCTAGATCACCAGAGAGTTCAGCTCTGCAAAGTTCTGAAGTCTTATGTGCCCAAAAATCAGGGTGCACAAATTTCTTAGATTCCACTTGAAATTGGAAGCTGCTGGTTCTCCCTGAAAATTCTTAAACTAAATATTTTTATATGATACTTTCTATAGGTTTTAGAAGAGAAGGGAAAAAAAAAAAAAAAGAAAAGACAAGCCTGTTGCCTTCACTGTGTATTTTAAGTGTCTTCCTGCCCTCCTGTCCTTTCAAGGTGATCATTACCCACTCTTATAAAACCAACATATCCTTTCTTATTACATAGGAAGGCAGTTAATAGGTTGCATAAACTTAACAGAGTTTCCTCAATTTTCCAGCTGAATTCAAACCTGTTCTGCAGTGATTTGTAGCCCAGCACATGATTTCTAGCAGATGCCTGTTTTAGCAGATATTATTAGCTTTGAAACCAGGCATAAACTCTCAGAAGGTCAGGGAAGGATAAAAGCTGACAGTAAGAGGCTCAAGTAAATGAAGGTAAATACATCAAACAATGTGTTTAACACAGGCACCCCGTGAGTCAGTGGTGTCGCCTCTTCTCTGCACAGAAAGTTAATTCTACTCACAAAAATACCCATTTTTGAAAGTCAAGGGCAGCCAATTTGGTTTAGATGAAAGAACAGGGAAAGGAGGAAAAATAAGGCAAAAAAAAAAAAAAGCAATGACAGCCATTCCAGTGGATTCTGCACCATGCAGAGCATTCCCATCTCCACCACCGTCAGCTCACGAATCCCAGGACTTCTGCCCATGAAACAAACTCATCTGCAGTGAAATCCCCCAAAAATTCCCCATTAAATGTAGCAGGGCATAAATAACCCCAATCCCATGCCATAGGTGTCTGTTGATGCTTTGCTAACACAGGGACTAAAACTCAAATATCTCCTGCCCAGAGGTCTGCAAAGAAACCCAAAAAAAAGCTTCTCTGTCTCTCAGTGTATTCAAAACTTGGGTTATTTCCATAAAGGCCAGAATTGCCTGTGGGAATCTCTTTGAATCACAGCTGAAGGCTGAGGTGCAAAGCCACAGTGGGATCATCCCAGACTGGTCCAGGAACTCAAGAGACACCACTCCTCCCTCTGTCCCTCCTGTCCTTGCCAAGTGGGACCAGTAGCACATTCTCCTCTAAAACCAGTCAATTTTTAGTGAGAAATCCATCACAAATAAGAAGAGTCACATGGATGCTCCTCATTTCACACAATTTCTGTAGTATTTCAAGTCTTTATAGAAGAAACTACTTACAGAACCATACAATTTTCAAGGTTAGGAAATACCTCCAAGATCAAGTCCAGCCTTTGTTCAGGTACCACCACACCCACTAAGCCACATCAGGCAGAGATAGTTCCAGGAATGTCAGAAATTGGTTTGTGTTTTGGTTGGTTTTGGTTTTGCTTTGCATTTAATCTTCAGTTGACTGTAACACAATAATTATGGGGAACTCAGACTCCAGCTGGGTGCTGGAAAAAGGGAGCCTCAACTACCCCTGCACAGATAATCAGCATAGAAAGGTCAGCTTTCCACCATAGGCATAGTTCAAATTGCAACTGAGTTTCTATGCAAAGAACACATCACAAGTCTTTTCCATATATTATTCTGGCTTATTCAGACAACAAAGAAAGAGTCAAAGAGCCCTTTTTTTTCCTGTATTATTTTTGTCACAAAACCTCAATATTATTTTTCAAACCTGCTGCTCTTCAGTGGCACAAAATCCTTCTAATCCCAGGCTAAAGAGTCACAACCAAACACAAAATTAGCTGCAGTGAAAACACAGTCCCATTTTACTTTGAAAAGTCAGAACTAAGCAAACAGGAAAATCTAGAGGAAGAGTTAACTCCTATCGGCAAAACACTCGTATTTATTCCATTGTTAATACATTAGAAGGGATTTATTTGCTGTATTTGGATTTGATTTCACCGCATTAAAGGCAAGGAGAGCTGAATAATTGAAGCTTTAATGTATTTCCCTGAACAGAACGTGGTCTCACAAGAGGAGAGCAAAGAATCAGTTTGCATCGTGCAAATGGACAGTAGTAAAGAAAGATTTCCCTCAACACAACAAGTCAATACAATCTACAATCTCTGGCTTGAGAGGAACTGCTATAAATCTGGGGGGGGGGTTGTGTTTTGTTTTGGCTAATGTAAAACTCTTGTAGCTGAGCCATAATGGTGTTCAGTCCTCACACATGAATAATTTGAGTCGCTGGGAGGAAACAAGAAGCATCCAAACACATGGCTGGAGAAAGGCAAGAAGAGTTCAAAGAAATCAAAACTAGGAAAGGATGAGAAACTACTCAGAAAGAAGTTCAGAATGCAGCACTAAAGCTCTTTGAACCCAATCAATCCCACCAGAACAGAGACCGAAATATTGTCATTATTTCAGAGAGGAGGGTGATGTTTAATAAGGAATATCCTCCCTGGGTCCTCACCAGCAAACTGAAGCCAAAAATCACACATGCAAAGGCCTTTTATTAATCCAAAATTGCACAAATTCTGGCCTTTGCAATCTTTGGGCAGAACTAGAGGTGAGTGAGTGTAAAAGATGAATTTCAGCTGTAAGGTTTGGAGAGAAGATTCAGTCACAGAGAAGAAAACCCTTTGTCCTGATTAGCAAGTCCAATGTTTGGTAAAAGTTGCCAGGATGGGAGAGAGAGACTTCAAAGCATCAGTGAGTCTCTGTTGGAAGTCTGAGGGTTCTCAGGTTTAATCTCCCAAGTGCCAGAATTCAGGAGAGGGGCTTTTTTTTTTTTTTTTTTTTTAAATTTATTTACCATTTTTAATGTACAGGGCAATGTTTCTCATGCCTTGATTAGCATGGCGTGGTTAAGGAATTAAAAATAATTACTGATTATATAATGGATGCAAAATGCAAACAAATTAGCTCATTTATGGCTTTTATTTCAGGAAAAGTGCAGTGGACTGTTTGGACAATGAGTCAGGGGACAGCAGCAGCAGAGCTGTCACAAAAAAAAAACACCTTTCTTGGTCCAAGACACCACTGGGGGCCAACAAAATGAGGGGAAAGTGGTCAAAGAGGATGCAAAAGAGAGCAGAAAATTGACAAGGGCTGGATCAGACCTCCTGAAGTTCCCTGCAGGGAACCTGCTCAGGAAGGGCTGCTAGAAATGTCATCCCCTTTATTATAATGAAATTATTCCTTATTAAAAGTACTGGAAAAGGGCAGGGAGGCAGGGTGGGGTGTTTCTCTGGATGTTTCTCCTGGGTACCTGCCACCAAAATTAACAGGGGAGGGGAGAAATGGGCTTTGCATCCAAAAAATATCCCACATGGGCATACAGTAGTGTGCCCTGAAGGAGCCAAGCAATGGTAATTAAGGCAGAGGCGACAGAGCAGCACCAAATTTCAGCACACTGGAGGTTAAAACATTTAAATTTAAAGTTATAAAGCAAGAAAATCCTTCCAGAAACACTTTGGAATGGATCAGCTGTGTGTGGGGGGGTGTTAGGGATGGCTGGAGGAAATGGGATTTCTCATCACCTGTAGGTCTGAGGACACTCCACTACAGCAGTTATGGATCTAATCTGCACCACCCTACAAATCCTAAATCCTGCAAATGCTTTGCTCAAGTCACTAATTGTACAAATAAAAGACATCAACCTCCCAACTTATTACAGTATCATTTCACTCCAGGAGAAATTCCATCTTGCAAGTATGGATGAAAGCCACAAAGAGAGAGAATGGAGACAAGACCAAGAGAAAACTCAGTTTATTTTTAACAGCTGAGTTTTTGTGTTCCACCCCATGCACTCACTATTGAAAATTCAGAATATCCTGATGTTACTCAGGAGGAATTTAAAACCCTTTTCACTCCTGTCACAAGAGCTCAGTTTTTCTTCCAGATAAATCAAAAGGACATAAATCCCCAAGGGAAGTTCCCTCTCTCATCTTTTTTTTTTTTTCTTTTCTTTTCTTTATTTTTAATTCTGTCTTGCAAGTAGCTTTTTGGTATTGTTTCTTGAGACATCCATTATCCTTCAAGTTTAAAAACAGGATGAAAACTTTTCAACCCTCTGATATATCATTGAGGGTTCCTTTAATGGGAAAGGGTGGAAAACCAAAGAGGTCTTCTTTCATTTTTAAACTTGGGGACATGGGTCAGTGGTGGCCTTCTCAGTGTTGGGTTCATGGTTGAACTCAATGATCTCAGAGGTCTTTTCCAATCTAAACAACTCCCTGATTCCATGTTTGTCAGTGATTTTCCATCTCCTTCTGTCCTCTCACTGTTTTCACTTTTCATCGTCCATGTTTGCAAAAAGGCCTTTCCATGTATTTTCTCAGAAGCTACAGCTATAATATTCTATTATAATATTATATATAATAATATTTTCAAGTTGGTTCCAGAGCTGAAAACTCAAAGAGCAAAATCAGCACACTGATTTGGGAGCTGAGCCGCAGTTACACTTTTCCCCTGTGTCTGCAAAGCCCAACCTCAAGTTTTCACCCTGTTTATATTTGGGTTTATCTCTATTCACATCTCCAAAACAGTTTTATCTCCATCTGTACCCTCTTCGAGCAAATAAATCTGTGCACGTACATACATTTGTCTCCATGTCATTTTTCATACACACCCCTACTTTTAACAGCGCTATTTTCTGTTTGCCGTCCCAACCACGACGCTGTGTCACGTTTTAGGTGCCTCTCCACATTTTCCTGGGGTTACAGCACACCAAACACCCCCCAGAAAAGCTGCTTTTCTCTCACCGAGGCTCTGCCCTCTCTCAGCCTTTTCCACTTCTCTCCACAACTAATAAAAAGTTCCAGTTTTATTACAGCTCTCCAGTTCCTGCTGCTCTACGAGCCTGCCTGTCCTTCAAGGCCAAAAAAGCTGTAGATTTTTTAGTTCTGTTGTTTTCTATCCCTTCTAGCTCGAGGTGCTTCAAGTATATTGTCCCAAGGTGAATGCAGAGCATGTGCTGGTCCCTCTGGTTTCACCATCAAGGAGGCTCAGGGTAGTTTTGCCCCTCAGTATAAATAAGTGCAGGATCTTTACTGCGTTTTTGCTTTTGAACTGCTAAGAGAAAGAAAACTACCCTCGAGGTACAAGAAACAATTCTGAAAGTTTTTAGCTGTCGAAACAATCCCTTTTCTGTGCTGCCTCAAGTTCAGCAACAGCCAACGCAGCTGAGAGCAAAGTGCCCATCGCTCTGCAGTGGTTATTAACTCATTTGTTTTAAACACAGAATCACTGGATGGTTTGGGTTGGAAGAGGCTTTAAAGATCATCTGTTTAGTTCCACTATCTTGCCACGAGCAGGGACACCTTCCACTGGCCCAGGTTGCTCCAACCTGGCCTTGGACACTCCCAGGGATCCAGGAGCAGCCACAGCTTCTCTGCCCAACCTGTGCCAGGGCCTGCCCACCCTGCCAGGGAACAATTCCATCCACTGATCTAACTTCAAGTTCCTCTCTTTCAGTTGGGGTCTGTTCCCCTTTTTCCTATCACCGCAGATCCTGATGAACAGTCTCTCTCCAGCTTCCCTGTAGCCCTTTCAGATAGTGGATATCAGATATCAGATGCTGGAAGGCTGCTCTCTCCCCCCAACTTTCTCTTCTCCAGGCAAATAATAAATAAAAATTAATAACTAAGGAGATGAATGGAAGTAACTCCATAAAACACCACATAAAAGGAGCTTGTCACAAAAAAAAAAAAAAGAAGTGTGAACTTCCAGGAACTGTGCTGTAAGACTGTTTTAACCCTTCATTTACAAACAAATCTTATAGTTACCCTTTTTTACTCCCCACTCATTTTTTTCAGGATGATGATGGTGAACAAGGACATGGCTTTACTGGAGTTTGGAAAGTTAAAGAGTAGAGAATGTAAGAGCAGGTTTTATGTTATTACACGAAGTAAATGGGATCAGCAATGATAAATTCTCCCTCGGAGGAGAGAGATGCCAGAAGACAGTGAAGTGGGGAATAAGGAAAATGTGATTGAGGTCACCTCTGCTTAACCTTTCCTGGGGAGGAAAAGGCAGGTGAAACAAAAAGCTGTTAAAGAGCAGGATCAAATGCAAAGTGATGCCACTTAATCAAGTTGCCTAAAGGTCAACGCTCAGAACAAAAATAAATCAAATGGGGGGGAAAAAAAAAAAAAGGAGATTTTCAAATGAACTTGGGTACATCCAAAATATTAAAGAGGCTATAGCTGCACTGAGTGTTACATTCTGCCACCTCTCCAGAAAAAAAAAATTTCCAATGCTATCCCTGTCCTTTGGATTCTTGAGGGGTAGAACATGGGAATGGCACCTCTGAGTTCTTAAACAAACGGTTTTAATCACTACTGGATAACACCACTGTATTTCAAAATAAGAAATACACACTTGCCTTAATTAATTTCTTTTTCCAAAGCATGAATGAGGTTGTTGCATCAAACTGGGACACCCAAACAGTTTTCCGTGTCCTTAAAGAAAATTGGATGAGTAATCGGGGTAAAGTCTCAATAGGAGTGACTATTACTGATGTTACTAAATGTAAGTCCATGGATAAGGTTTTGCAGGGTCAAAGATGCAGGATATATTAGTTTTCATTCCAGTACATGAGATATTCCTAAGGGAAAGGATATTCTTGTCTTGAGAGAAATAATCACAATCAGTTTGATTAGAAGGATTATGAAGAGATTTAGTGTTTTAAAAGATGGATAAGGTAGGGGAAAAAAAAAATAAAATACCTGTGATCTTGTGGCTTCACTTGTTTCCATGGAAAAATTACTGTTATATTCAATAATTAAAAAAAAATTCTAAAAATACAAATTTGAGAGTGTCAGTTAAATAACCCATGAAAGCATCTCCAAATCCATCAATGGTTTTCTCAAATCTTCACGCAGTGATAACACACCAGTGTCACTGGTGTGTTTAAGGGTCAGTTCTAGTCTGATTCCTGGGTTTGGTTAACTGTATTATCCAAATTGTTTGGAAAGATTTGATAGCAATTCGTTAAATGGTGAAAAGCTACATTTTGAAAGTGGGTTTTATAGCTTAATGCTATATTGGACTGCAAAGATAGATTAGCCTGAAATTCGTTCCGTAATTAATTCCCCGGAGAGAAATCTATTTGCATGCAAAAAGAAAGAGACTTAATTAATGGCCAAATATATTTAAATTGATATATCAGCTACTCACAGACAATTGGAGCTTCATTCCTTGTGGAAACCCAACACCACACTGAGAAGCATTTTTACAGTGTCAGGCAAAGCTGTAGGGAAGGTTTTCTGTGGGTGAAGGAAAGACTAATCCTCTTGGATATGGAATAATTGAGTGGATATGGAATAACTGAGTTGGAGCAACCTGGGCTAGTGGAGCAGGCGTCCCTGCTTTGGCAGGGGGTGGAATGGGATGATCTTTAGGGTCCCTTTGCACCCAGGGCTCTCAAGGAGCCTCCTGTCCCCAAAGCACTGGGTGGCAAGCAGCTGCTTCACCCCAAACCCAAAGTAAACCCAAACCATAAACACGGTTTGTGTCTTGAGGTTGGATTTTCTACTCATTTGCTTTCCAGTCAGTCCCTTCCAGCAGTGGAAAAGCATTAAAATAAAACACACAACAGAAGCAAATATCTACAGACAGGCTGCTATTACAGACAGACTCTTCTGCAACAGGCCACAAATTGGCGTGAAAAAATAACATCGGCTTTCATCAGACATCAGAGCCCAATATATTTAAAGAGGCAGCACATAGGAACTAAATTATAACTTCCCTAGTTAAATATTTCACAGAGCTTCCCTACGTCTCTTTTTCATCAGCAGAAGTCTGGTGGCTTTCTGGAGAGCATTCATTCAGTCTGTCACTTCAAATGTCTCCCTTTAATAATTAACACAAATACTTAACTTTCAAAGATGTTTGCATGTCATTACTTGTCACATAAATTGTAGAGCTGGGGACTTGCAGAGGTGTGTTTGAAGGCTGCTGCTGAGGAACTTTCAGCAGCCATGAATAAGATATAGGACCTTTCATATTTCATCAGATATGCACATGGTTTCTATCAGTGTGAAAGGGAAGGATGAAGTGTCTGTTCCTGCAGTAAATATTCCCTTTGAACAGAACTTTGAGCGGATTGTAATGAGGCAACAGAGCCCGTGGTCTGTCTGGAGGGTCCTCACCCACAGACAGCACAGAATCACAGAACCACTGAAGCTGGGAAAGACCTCCAAGATCATCAGGTGCAATTTTTGACCAAATCCCACCCTGCCCACTAAACCATACCGTGAAGTGCCACATCTGCTGGTTTTGTGAACACTTCCAGGGTGGTGATTCCACCGCTGCCCTGGCAAGCCCATTACAACCCTAACCACGCTTCAAGTGAAGAGATTCCTCCTCATGTCCAACCTAAACCTCCCCTGTGGCAACTTGAGGCTGTTTCCTCTCATCCCATCCCTTATTCCCTGGGAGAAGAGCCCAACCCTCCCCATCCCATCTCCCCCCTCCTGTCAGGGATTGCAGAGCCAGAAGGTCCCCCCTGAGCCTCCTTTTCTCCAGGCTGAGCCCCCCCAGCTCCCTCAGCCCCTCCTGCTGCTCCAGACCCTTTCCTGGATGTTCTAATCCATTCTAACCATCCAAATAAATAAAGATTTTTGTTCACAGAGGCTGCAGGACTGTATTAACCCAGAGGCACAAGCAAACCCTGCCTGCCTCTCTGTTACCAAATAAACTGACAATTAAAAATATTAAATCCACTTAGAAACCAAATTTTTTCCACTTAGAAACAAATTTTTATGTTTCTTAACATAAAGTGTAGAATTAGGACGTGCTGGCAGGTTGATGTTGCACTGGACTGAATTTAGTTTGCTCACATTAATGCACTTTGCATCTGTGACTTTTCCCATTCTCCAAGGAGTCATTTCCTGTCTTAAATTCCAGTGGATCAGCCTGATGGGAAAGAAATTCACTCCCATTACACAACACCTGCAAATCCAGTGGTGGGAGGTGCTCAGTTCCTGTCCATCTTCCCTGCAGCCCCAGATTTTCCCTGGTTTTCCCCCCTGGATCTGCCTGGAGCTGCAGTTTCATCTCCTCTGCTGTTTCAGGGAGGTTTTTTATTTGTCTGACACCTCTTGTGTTTATGAGCTGGCAGATGGCCACTCATTGCACTTCCAGCTTCAGCTCAACGGGACAACTTTTCCAGCAGTTGCAGTCCTGCTTCCACACAGGCTGCAACATGTTGGCTTTGATTTCCTTGGAAAACCATAACATGGAAAACGCTACCGGAATTCAAACACCTACAAAATGTTACCAAAGAGAGGAGGCTCAGAACACATCCCCACCCTGCAGGGTGGAATTGTCACAGGGATTCCAGCTGCACCACTTGGAAAGGGACAGCAGCAGGATTTTCAGGACTGGTTGCATTGCCATAATCTAATTTCTCTATCAGTGAACACACAGTAAATTCAGATATGGAGAAACAGAGTTAAAAACCAAATAAATATGCCCTAAATATGCCTGAGGAGGCAGGGAGAAGGGAGGTGGCTACTCCAGGGCAGATGGGGTTTGCATCCATGGAGGAAACACTTCCAGAGCTCACTCAGCACCCAGACATTTCTACAGACACCAGCATCTCCCATTGCTTCCCTCTGTCCTTCAGCTTCCAGACACGATCCCAAAAACTGGTCCCAGCACTGGGATCACTGAGACCTGCCCTCCGTTTTCCCAGCAGAATCCCATCCCACTTCTCACTCCCTTTTCTCTTTCCCAGAAAAGCTGTTTCCTTGCCCTTTTGTCGCTTGCCTGTGAACTTCCTAACAAGCTTTTGGTAACCTTTAATTAGAAAAAATCCCAGAGCTTTTCCTCCAGGGACACCCGCCCTGGAAATCGCAGAGCGAGACAAGCGCAAAGCCCCAAGGAGGGAATTATTCACAAGGCAAGTGTTTGGGGCCGAAAAGACACGAATGATTTCGGTTTGATACCACTAAAAAAAGGACTTGGCAGTTCCTAATTTGAATTGTGAATCACCCCTACGTGGCCCTTCTGACTTAATTTCTCTTTTGTTTAAGCAGCGCTCGTTTAAAGCTACCGAGTCATTAGGTATGGGCTGGCTTTGAGGCAGGAGAAGGCAGTGGAAATTCCCCACTGCAGCTCATATCCTCAGGATCAAAGGGAAAAAATCCTCTTCCCTGGTTAACTCAACACTGAACAGAATATTTTTTATGCAATTAAGTGGATGATAAATTGCTACTGATCTGTGAAGAGGCAAAAGACAAAAGGTCTATTATGATAATTGACAATGGTATAAACCAGTTTTGATTTATAAGTCTTAGCCACCCAATCAAAGCTTGAAATGGGGGAGAAACAACACTTATTAATTTATGGACAGGGGAATTATCATTTATCTGCATGATTTACCTGCATCAGTACAACAGCTGGTTGCTACTTTTTCCATCAAACACTTGTAAAAGTTTCCTTACACTTTAAAGAGGCATGTAAAGATTTTATACCTGTTTATCTGCTTTTCTTAAGACAAAAATTGGCGGTTTCAGGTTTGGGCAAAGACCTCAGACACAGGTTTTAGTTTATGTCCAGCTGTCACCACATGATCAACAAACAGGTCCCACCTGCCAAAAGTTCAGTCCCACTTCTCCCATCAGGAGAAAGGGTAGGACAGGGAAAGAGTGTCCCTGTCATGGTAAATGACTCACTTCACGTTTTCCAGGAAATATCTGCCCATTCAAGTCAAAATTCTGAACACAAAAGACTTGTCAAATCACATCCAGAATCCATCTGAAATTCCACTCTCAGCAAAGAAGTGTACTCATTGCACATCACATGTAGGATAAGAAATGCCCTTCCAGAAGGATAAAATCCTTGGTGGGGATGAAAAAGGAATGAAAATGATGGAAAAGTACAAAAAGGAGACATTAGCAAAGCGACAAAAATCTTGAGGAAGGGGAAACCATAGAAAGAACTCAGGTGTGTAACCAAGGCAGGGAAAGGTCGATCTGTGCCAAAGAACCCACAAACCGATTTCTCCCGAGGTCAGTGACAAAATTCCTCATCATATTTGGTCAGTGTCAGCTGAGCAGGATCAGCACACAGACCCTGCCACCACACACCAGTAGACCTGTCTCACTAAAAATTCTCACCTCCTTCAAAAGCTGCTTTGATCATCTGAAGGATGTTAAAAGCAGTGCAAGACAAGTGGCAAATTATGAAGTGAAACCCTTAAAAGCTGAGTTTGTTCCCAGGCAGAACCAGAGCTAGAAATGAGATTTAGGAATGAGTTTATTCCATTGCCTGGTGCCTAGTTCCATCCTAGCTTCCACAGGGTGCAAGGTCCCACTCCAGGAGGCAGCAGGAATCCTGGAAGTGCTGTTAGACACACCAGCCCAGCTTGTTTTGGACAACCCAAATGATCCCAGATAGCTATTTACCTCTAACTCCAACATCTCCTCTGAATGAGGAACAGCTAAGATCACATCCCATCTTTGCTGCCAAGGTCTTCAAGCCCAGATATTTCCCACACATCCTATAAACCTATAAATCTTGCAGACCCCACTATGTAGTGCAAAGTTTGGATCCGATGCAAACCCCCTCTATTTAGATTCCAGGCTGTTGTCATGAACTGATTAACTTTTCAAGGAGGTATTAATGGCCCAGCCTCTTGATTTTTTCACTTTTCAGCTCTGTTGCCTCTCAGCCTTGTAAGCCTATTACTGGATTGCTTCAAACCTTATTTACCTCTGAAGCCTAAAATTCCCAACTGTCAGACAGGAAAGACATTTAGTAATTAATTTAATCCTGGGCAAGACATCTGTCAAGGCAAAGGGCAGAGCGTAGAGCATGTTTAATATTCCAATTCTAGTATTATCAGAAATATAAAAATACAGGTTGCATCCCTGAGGTTATCAGTCCACAGACAGCATTTAATGAAGGCTGTGTCAGGCACAGCTTCTGAAGGTTTTCTCCCACTCCACTGAAACCAGTGTTTTTCCACCCAAAGGAAAATACCTTGTTTGATACATGGCTGTACAGGCGAGGCCACAACCCAAAACATCATTTTCTCCTGTTATTTTTACCAATAACACTCGCACTTGCAGCTGCTCTTTGGCAAAGAATCAAAACGCTGTGGCTTTACAGCAATTCGAGTCCCTGAAAGAAATCACTTCCATCAGCTCCCCTATTTTAAGCAATTCCAACAAAACAGGGCACTACCAGCCATCAGAATGCACAAGGCCACCTGTCCGGAGTTTGTAGCATTGAACTGGACTTTCCCTCTCCATCCTTTGGAATTTCAAGGCTGGAAAACAACATCAAGTGTCCTGAACAGCATCATGTGTCAGCTTTTCCCTTGGCACTCTTGGATTTACGTCTTCCTGAGAGCTGTTACAGCCCAGATTTTGGTGAACTCACTGCTCAGATCTGTTACACCAGGTTTTAGCACTCTTTGGTTGCTCTGAGCTCATATTAAATAGTAATACAATTAATTTTGACCGTCTTGGGAGCCTGAGTTGTTGCTCCCCCTACTTCTGCAGTGCCAACCCCCCTACCCCTCCAACACATTTGGAGGGGAAAAAAAAAAATTAAAACATTGGGGGCTGCTTTAAACACATGAAGAGGGGTTTGGGCAATGCTCCAGGCACAAGGTGTCATTCTTGGGGTGTCCTGTGCAGGGCCAGGAGTTGGACTCCATGGTCCTGATGGGTCCCCTTCCAGCTCAGTAAATTCTATGATCCTACAAAGATCCCAGTCAGTATTTGCTTTAAACATCTTTCTGTGTGTTGCAAAAAAAATGTTGCTGCCACGTAACTTGTTATTGTGACCTTATTAAATGACTTTGGGACAATATATTTGCTTATATAACCAGTTTCTTAAGTGAGAGATTGAGAAATGTCCCTGCATCCATCAGGTGACCTTCCCCCACTGTCAGGGATGGGAATTGCTGTAAGCTGAGAATCTGCACAAATCAGCTCAAATTTTCAAGCAGTGCCTGTAACACCCCTCCTTTTGCCCAAAGAAAATCAGATAAGGGGAAAGACACAACATCAGCATTGGCCACGTTTAACTTATTTCCTCAGGGGGGGAAAGCTTTGCCTTCAGTTAACTCAGCTGCTGGCCTCAGTATGGAATATCTGCAGGTTTTCTCTGGGAATGGGGCTCCAGAGAGCTGGAGGCACAACCTGGTTGCTCGCTGAGCTGAGGGCCAACCCCCACCCATCATCCTGTTCCTTCCCTCTGCTCCCGTCAGCGAGTTCAACACTCTGCCCATTTGCTTCCCTGACAAATGGAGTTGCCACCGGCGTTTTGGGAAGCAGGGAGGGCCCTTTTGGGGTAGAGCAGGGCCTTTCAAGCAACTACATTTCGGAATGTGAGCTGAATTCAGGTCGGGTTTTTCTCGCTGTGTAACAAACTCCTTAGTTTTCCGCCAGAGATGTCACCCTTCGGTTGAGCAACACAAGAAAAACAGATGCTGGCACGAGCAGGACAGTAAATTTTGACCTCGTGGGATATTTTCATTTGGATAACAAGCCTCATTACCTAAAAAGCTTTTCTTCCTTCATGAGTCATTTTCAAAGCCACCATTCCTAAAACTATTTCACAGCTGCAACAACGCTATCCCAAAGTTTCCTTTGGTAAATCCTCTTGGTCTGCAGACATTGCCCCTCACGCAGCTCTACTTGAAAGTGGTTTTTGTTCAAGTTTGGGAAAATTTTGTGGGAGTTATGTATATTTATATATACATTATTCAGACCATTACACACACATATGGGTATTTTCATGCAGGCACTCTACCCTTCTCCATTTCACATATATTTGGTGGTGCTGTTTACTGCAAAACTAAAATTCAGTTCCACCCTAGTTCACTTTTTACATTACAGATATGTGGAAGCATTACAGGGGAGTTAATCTGGATTTGCTCTAAAAATAAAAATGTTCCAATCTGGCTTCACCTGGCAAAGAAATAAGCTCACCTGCAAAATCCACCAGAAGGAAGGGAAAGAAGGAGAAGGCGAAACTCAGTCTTATTTTTGATGAAAGATTCAGATTTGCACTGCATTTCATAAACAGAAGGTCCTGGGAAAATCCTCTCAGCACTCAATTTTAGTAAGGGGGGGAAGAAGAGGGGAAAGTGTAAACCAAGACTGGGCTCTGAAAATATGAACATCAAAACCTAATGCTGCCATACACTGAAAGTGATGCTTCAAGGATGACAAAGAATCTTCAGAAGCCACTAAATTGCAGGAGGTTTTGCTTGTTAAAACTACATCTAGCAAAGCCACACGTCACCTCACGTGTTCCTTTTACCCAAAGTGGATTTTCTGCCTGGCACCAAGGATGACAAAGATCACTTGTCCAGCCACAGCAGGGTTTGAAAAGCAGAACGGAAAAAAAAGAAAAAAAAAAAAAAAAGCCCTTTTTTTTTTGGTCAGAATGAAAAGGCACAAACATTTATAAATCGGTGTTAGGGAGGTTTGCACTTCTGCATTTCCAGGATGCGAAGTACTTGAGCCCTGAGACTTCCTGACCTGGTTGGAAAGGGGAATATAGTCTATTATGAGATATTTTATTAAAGCATTAAATTATTCTATTAATTTATCGCATTAAATATGTAGAAAACTGTGCAACATTTTGGCCTTCACCTGCTGTGTTCTCACTCAGACATTTTTCTGTACTAGAAGATCTGGAAGTCTGGTTCTGTGGGGTTTATATTCCTTTATTGCTGCAGGAGATGCAACACCAAGAGGCTTCAGCATTCCCACACTTAAAACCAGCAACATTATCAGAAATAACTCCATGTATCAGATAATTTCTCATTTTGAAACCAATTCTGAAGCAGGTATTGAAAGAAAATCTCTCAATAAAAGATTCTGTCGAGGCACTAACTTATTAATGCAATTAAATAATGATACTCAATTCATCTCCCAGTATTTTGATTAATTGTGTACCTGGTTAATTGCATATTTAGATGACTGATATAAGTCTGCAACAGCATGATTGAAAACATAAAAAGTATTTTCCTGTCTCTGCCAAACCTCCAGAAAACACTTTTGTGCCAGTGAGGCATTTCCAGCCCAGCTTCTATTTTCCACATTAGTTAGCAATTCTTAGTTTTCACCTATTCCTGCCCTAAAACCAAAGCACATATATTTTATTCACATCTCCCTGAGTTATTTTTACATCTCTAAAGGCACAAAGGAAAACAATTTATCTCCCTGTGGCCTAACCAGTGATCCCAGCACTGCTTTCCTGCCTCAATTAACACACTCAGTTCATCCTGGCCACGGAGCTCTTGAAGGGCTGTGGTTTTGGTGTGGCACTTTTTCGGGAAGGCAGACTCCCTTTTCCATGTGGCTTTCCCCCCCAAAACAATTGTAAATGCTCCACACCATCTACTGATCTCTCCCTGCCTGCACTTGGAATCTCGTAGCCGTGAGTATCTTCCCATGGATGTGCAAACAAAACACCCCGGATGATCTGAATTATTCCCCTCCTGGCTGGAATTTAGACCAGGGTGGGGAATGCTAAAAAAAATCAGAGGAATTTAACAGCTGAATTAGTATTCCTGTGATCACTGTGTGCAGAAGTTTTAATGCACTGCCTTTTTTTCCCAAAATGAGACCAATTATTTTCACAGATCTCTTTCATCATCGTCTACCCAAGCTCATAAATCCCCATTTCCCAACCCGACCAGCCATTCATCCACCAGGGCTTCTGAAGGACTGTCTATTTTTATTGGAAACTATGATTTCTCTTTCCAATGGCCATCATTTGTTTCAGGCATTTGCCTTTCAGGCAGTTCTTTCAATTTGATGCTGGATGTAAAATGTTAACACTCAATAAGACCTTTTCTAACTGGGTAATTTATGTTGCTTTATTCAGTTTATAAAACTGTAGAGAAGCTGAATTTATATAAATTGGGAAAGTTAGGACTGCTGTTAGCAGGGGGCTATGGAGCAAATATGTCTAAAATGTTTCTTTAGAACAACACCTTCTGGAGCTCACAAAAATCATCAAAAGGCTGGATTTTAAAGAAAAACAATGTGATCTTATAAATTCTCCATGTTGTGAACTCACAGTGGAGTCAAAAAGACTTGACAGGCTGGCAGGATAAAGTTCACTAAAAAGAGTGAGAATCCCTCTGTTGCAACCAAATTTTTTTCTTTTAGGAAAACATCCTAACGAAAGATTTGGAATTCCACACTGAACACGTGGAGTTTTCCGCGGATTGTTTCCTCCTCCCTTTCCAACCCCGCAGTGAACTCTGCAGGGAGCAGATTGCAGGGGGACATCAACACATCTACATTCCGAAGGTATCCATGTCCTGCATCCAGAGAGGAATATTCAGCCCTGATTTACCAGTGCAGTCACAGAATCCTCCACCTCCACCTCCACAGAGGCAGCCCCCACGAATACAAATATTGCTGTTCAGCGCCTTTGAAAACGTAGCCGGGGCTGGGAGAGTTGAGGGAGAGTAAATTGGGCATAATGAGCGCTAAAAATAACGTTAGGTGATGTTAACATCGGGCAATTATCCCTTCTAACAGCTGCTAAGTGGTGTTAATTGGCTGCTGTGGACTCCAGCTTCCCGGGTTTTCCAGAGCAATGTCTGTGCGTAAAAACACGAAGCAATCACCAAAAACTGGGTGACATAAGAAATAAGGGGAGTGTCAAAAACACGGGGGTGGAATGAGGGGTTTCATTTATGATTTGGGACTGGGGTTGTAAAACTGATTTATTTTTGGCAGTATAGGTAAGGGTGGCCAGCAGATCCCAATATCCCAGGCACCTGTCAACACTCTAAACACACATTTGTGTCAAAAGTCACAAAAAAAATTCACCTGCTGAAAACAAACAGCCACCACAGGTTGTTTTAGGTGTTGAAGTTTCTAAAGTAAGGGCTAAAAAATCAGGGAAAAATCAAAAACAGAGGTTGCTGCCCGTGGTTGGTTCCCAAATCCAGCTCGTTCCCATGGAGTTTGCTCCTCCTCTGACAATCCAGTTCCCAAATAATGCCCTGCCTTGGATCATTTCCTGCTGAATCCAACAGCAAACTTCAACAAGTCATGGAATTATTGCAAGGACAACCACCCTGGTGGCACCTGACTCATCCAACCAGGATCTCAGCCACGTCCAGGGATCCAGGAGTCACACTGAGGGAAACCTGAGCATCACTAAAACCCTCTGCATGCCAGAAATCCCTCAGATATTTTTCTATGTTCCCCCAAAAAACATATATAGTTCCACCTAGCCCCAAACTTTCACTGAACAGATCTTTAGATACCTCTTTTAAAACCGTAAGGCAGCCAAATGTGTGAAACCAAATCAAGCTGGATCAAGACTTTCCAAATCTCCAGAAATTATGGAGAACTCCAACATTTTTATAAGGACAGAAAACACACTGAAAAGTAGGGAAAATTGTCACAAAAAATAATAATAAAAAAAAAAAAAAAAGGAGAAGGAGGAACTGGACTCTCAAATTCATTTTTCCTGACTGATTTAATTTAAAAATAACTTAAAAAAAAATAATCAACATTTCTGCTGAGACTCAGACTCCATAAATTCAACCTGTAAAGCCCAAATGAAACAACATACACAGGGAAAATGTGACTCAAATTAATAGCAGGGTTGGCTTTTTCGTTGTTTCTTTGTGGACCTTAAGAACAGTTATTGCACTCAAGTCTGGAACCCCATCTTTACATTCAGTGCCTCCTTTTAGTGCTACCAAAAAACTGTGCTGCAAGGCAACCACGGGAGGAAATGCATGGACATCTAAGAAGGGAAAATCCTTAATTTCAAACAGTTATTTCAGGAATTTAAACTCTAAAGGGAAAACAAAGGACATTTTCTTTCTCGGAGTTCTTTTTCTCAGTTTGCTTTTGCCTGAAAGCATTAAAAATTAGAACAACCTACAGAGGACCAACAACAAGGCTGGAAGGGGTTTTCTAAGTAGAAATTATTCCACCATGATTTTCTGTCGAGCCAGGGCCCCCTTACAACTATTTGTAGCAGCTACCCCAAAATACTGCTCGTGTCAGCTCCTCACGATCCTGATGCTTTTGGGATTTCCCCTCCCAGCACCCGCAGGTGAATTTTAAGCAGCACTAACTAAGGAGGTGGGACGAGCACAGTCACAAATAAAGCCGCTGCCTCTTCCTCTTCGCTCTGTTTATCTCTGATCTGTCACTGAGGGAGGTGATTTAACGAAAAACCAATTTACGAGTGAGCTACGGACGGCAAAGCTTCACCCATTTCTCTGCACCCTCACGTGTGCTAGAGCAACAATCAGTGGAGACTTTAAATCACCTTTCCCCAGAGCCATTTCAATCCAAGGAGGAGGATTGGCCCGTGACTGATGTCGGGCACAGCAGGAATCCCTCACGAGGACACTCTCAATATCCAAGAGAACACGTCTTGCTGAAAAAAAGCCTTCAGAACCTGACCAAGTTTTTTGCCATTTGAGCCAAACACTCCATTTTGTTCCCCTGCACTTGTATTTCTTCTCCCATTTCGCTTTTTCTGCCCCGGTTTCTGAAAAGCCTTTTCCGTCACCAAGAAATCTGCAGGAACATCTTTCACCTTTGCTGGTCATTTCTGCAACCCTTCAATAAGGTTTCGTGGAGATGAATGGCCTGTGCAAGGCAAATGTTTTATTCATGCTTGGAAAATGACCCAGATGAAACCTGAAATAATAATTCACCCCTCTCTGTTTTTAAGCAAAAGGTTAGAACTCGGATTTAAAGGGAAAGTTTTTTAACAATTGCCAGTGACAAATCATTTTCTTGCTGGAACCTATTAATAACTTGTCCATAGATAGGATTGGACTCAAAGACTCTTATTTTAATACCCACGAAGGTGTTAGAAAAGTCATTTTTAAGCTTTGTACTGAAGCCTTGGCTCTACTTGAATCTACGTGCACATAAAACCTATAGGTAAATAAGGCAGGTAAATGGATTAGGAGTTTCTCTGCTGTCAAAATCAGCGATTGCTGATCCTGGGAGGCCCCCAAATGTTTAAGTGGCATCTTCTGGAGGCACCTCTGGAATTCAAAACATGGGAAGGGCTTCAAAGCATCCACAAGATGATTTTGTTCTCATCCAGCCCATTCTTACTCAGCTTTTTTCATACCTGTCCAACATCCCCACGCATTGATGACCCCAAAAACCCTCCAGTCCCTTAAAGAACTATAAAATAATTACAGAATATTAACAAGGCACCTCTTCTGCCTTTTCAGCATCACACCAGAGCGAAGCTAAGTAGGAAAACAACTTCTTCCCACTTTATTAGCAGAGTAACTTCCCTGGAGTTCACAACTATCATCCCTCTCATAGCAAATATTAATATTTTTTTCTGTGCATTTTAAACCATTTCTTAGTCCTGGAGAACTCAGGTCACACCTTACTGCCTTTTTTTTCCCCCCCCTCAAGGTGACTCGATCAAAATTGAGAACAAGACAGAGGAAATTAAAAAAGCATCTAAAATTACAATGCTATTCTGTTTGGTGTTCTGTTGTCCAGTTTCTTAAAAGTTATCATTTTGATTTATTATAATTAAGCCAGATAAAAAGCACCAGTGTGAAAATTTAGAGGATTTGAAGTCAAGCCTTTAAGAGGATCATGGAGGGGAAGTCAAGGAGGGAATTTAAGTTCAAAATAAAATTAAAGTTCGTGAGAATATGGATCTAAATGGGATCTAGGATTATTGTTTTGTTTTTATTTTCACTAAGAAAAACCTCTTCATACTTTAATAATTATTTTGGCATTAAAAAAAAAAACCAACCACAAGCCTCAAGACCACAGATAGTGTCCTCTTAAAATAATTTACTAAGAATATTTATAGGAGAACTGGGGGCCTTAGGATGAAGTTCCATTGGTAAAATGAGGCAGAGTTTATATAGAGAGTTCATATATTTTATATGTATATTTAGATATATTTTATATATTTATATAGGAAAAAAAGTCATTCTCCCTCCACTCCTCTCCAAAAGCAACCCAAAATGTTTTTTGTCTCAGGGAGACGAGGCTGGTGCTCCAATTATGATGAAAAACCTGCAGTTTCTTACTTTCCTGGTGGCAGAGCCACAGGAGAACCCACACCCAGGGAAAAGCTGTTGGGATCAGATCAACTTTGAGCTTAAGTCACTGTTTCACTTGGAAAACTTCTCCACTTAGGGAAGAGGCTGAACACTTCTCGTAATGTCCAATTATGGTATTATCAGTCAAGTTGTTTTTAGATAAAAGACAAAGCTGCTGTTCCATTTTTTTTCAGAGTAATTACCACAAAAGATTGATTTCTTGGTGACATCCAAAAAGCCCCCAGAAGCCCCACTATTTATGGTAACACATCCACAACCACCAGACGCGGTGCCTATTTTCAGTCTCATCTTTTTATTATGATTTCCCTTGGAGAAAAACAAACAAACAAACAAAAAAAGCCATAAAGAAGCAGCAGATAACTCTGTCAGAGTAGCCTCCCCGTAAATGATCTCTCCAGAAACGTTTTCTACTTGCTCATAAAAATATCTCTGCAATCAGGAGCTGAGTGTTCCTCAGGACTCTGTAAACATCCCATTCCAGCTTTTTTAGAGGCTTGTCGGGTGATGTGCTTCAGTTTGGAGAAGCTACATAAAGCTCAGGCTAAGTCCTGCTCACTAATGAAGTTTATGATGTGAGAAAAAAAATGCCCAGAATTGAAGAGAAAATAGAGTTGAGAAGGAAATTCTAATAATATATCGAGAAAATAATGGAGGGGTAACAACTAAATCCCAGTGGGTTCCTCCCCACATTCCCAGCCCAATAATTAAGAATGTAATATAGAATAAATTAGACATTGAATAACAGCCCAGAATTAAATTTTGCAGCGCTTTCTTTGTAAGATCAAACTTGCTTAATGTTTTGGAGTTTGGGAACAAGCTCAGGGAAGGCATTTTCTCTGCAGCTTTGAGGAACCAGGGCCACAGAAACTGGTGTAAATAAAACTCAGAATTACATCATCTTGTCCAGTAATCTTGATATTCTATTCCACAGCTTTACCAGAGTGATTGGATAATAATTTACGATTAATTATCTTACACTTTCTTAGTGTTATTTAGAATTTTACTGCTGGGTTTAAACAATAAGGGACACAAATCCCATTAAAATCCAATAAATATCAATAGTTTTTTCTTGATTTACTTTCACTCCATGTGCCTCACTCTAACCAGGAAATGTCTTGGAAAATTAAAGCAGGAATCAGAATTAGAGGGGAATTTTAGTTCAATCTCTTGATTAAATTAAATCTCTATATCAATAGAGAAGGAAATTCTTGAGCCATAGTTAAGTTCTATTTCACGCCATTAAACAGTGGCACTTGTTTTATCTTACATTTAATTTTGTTCATGCAGTAACAGCTCAATTACTCAGGAGATAAATACAAGAGTAAATATCTAAGTCAAATTTACCCCAAGGCATTGAAATCCTGTTACTCCACAAGAATTTTAGGGAAATTTCCAGAATTCCCACACCTAAAAAGAACAAATAGGGCCATGGTGAAGTCAAACTTTGTCCAGAACTTGCACCAAATTTATCATGGGCTACGAAAATATATGACCCTAAATTGCCTCTTCTCTCATGCTGGAAAACAGAGCACCTTTATCTTGCTCCAAAGTCTTCCACTGAAGGTAGAACAAGCTGGAATCTCAAAGGAATTCGAGCCAGCTCAACCCACTCAGTTCCATTTTATGCCTTTGTCTCCCCTTTCTACATCAACCACAGCACTGGGATAAGAGCAGTTCCCTGATTTATCCCCGAAGATCAAGTGGGAAGATGAGTGGCGAGATCATCCAGGGCACCCAACCGGTGTTATGGGGTGGAAACATCACAGGCTAAACCCGACCATGTGCTGCTCACTGTGGGTGGAGAAACGTCCCTCAAATGTGCTTTTATAGGAGTTCAAGTGTGAGAGTCCTTCCCTCTCGATATCAGACCCTAATTTGATGGCAAATTGTCTTCAGAAGTCAGTGATTATTCCGTAGTTAACTTTTACTTCCTTTGATTTCTTAACGAACCGAAAAAAAATCTTTCAACTCAAAGGTCTTTAGATCCCTGATGAGCCGTTAGGGATATTCCTGAGCTAATTCCCTCCCCTTGACCATCTCCACAAGAACAGAAGTGGGGAGGATCACACCTGCAGATCATGTTTTCTCACAAGGCCACGATCCCTAAGTGGCTTGAAATCTGTTCCTGGGAGACTTTTGCACGTCAAGATCTCGGAGCTCCCAGAGAGCTGCTCTGCCTTGGGAATGCTTGATAAATAAACAAATTGCACAGCAATGTCAGAACAGCGACAAAATCTACTAAATGCCACCCAGGTTGTCACTGTCCTCCTTCTGAGCAGGCACAGACTCAGCACGAGCACACGAGAGCATCCCGAAAATCTGTGCATCGACACCACCTCATCTTTCCTTGAGCTTTTTGCCACTTACTGTCACATCTTTCAACAGATTCATCTTTAAAAGCGTTTGTGACTTGTGTCTCAAGGCCTATTTACGCAGATTTGTCCATGAAACAAACAGTTGTTACCAGAGAGCGGGATTAAAAAATACATTTGCACGTGGAACGCGATGAAACGGCCTCGAGTTGCACCAGGGGAGGTTCAGATTGGAAATCGGGGAAAATTTCTCCACAGAGAAGGTTGCAAAGTCCTAGAACAGGATTCCCAGGACAATGCCCCACCAACAACAAAATAACATTTGGAATATCACCTGCCAAAGGTAAGGCTTGTTCCACAGGAAAAGCGATTTTTCTACATCAGCTCTTCAGAAACAATTCATTAGAAATGCATTGATAGCAATTAAAAAGAAAATTAGATGTCCAAAAAAACCCCAAAAAACCCAAGTTATTTGCCTTGTCACAATTCCAGAAAGAGGGAAAGCAAAGCAAACCCCTCAGTGCTATGAAGTGAAATGCAGGCCAATATTCTGCTTTATCCCTCCCCCCAAGAAGCAAATCTGAACACGGGTTTGGATGTCAGGGTTTGTCAGCACAGGGACGCTGAGATATAATCCAAATTAACTGCAAATGTGAAGTGAAAGGGGATTAGCTAAAAAGGGCCTTAAGGACTCTGAGGCCTCTCAGACACCCAGAGTCAACGCTGCCTTGTTTTACTTTTGCTTAATTAATTTCTAAGGCTATTTAGGACCACTTGAATTCTGAGCATCTGGTTGCCCACAGTTCTCAGGGCAGTTAAAATAATCCATTTGGAAAAATCCACTTGGGTTATTTTTTTCAAGTTACACTCACAGAAAAAAAAGCCTAAAAAAAACCTGATAAATTCTTTGGAAGGCTCCAAAATTGGAATTGTCATGTTTCCTGTGCAGTCACTGCCCAGAGTAGCACACCCTGCTCCTCGTTTCAAGAGCAATCTCCTCCTGAGCCCCTCAGCCTCCCCATCGCTGATAACATGATTATAATTAAATTTAACAATATGAGTTCCGTGGTAAAATATACCCAATGCCCTCTGACAGCTCTGATGTGTCTCCTCCACTGGTTTGCAGTAACAGATAATTACCTTGTTTAATATAAAAATCATCGATTCTGTTAATGCAGCATCACTGCCAGTCTCAACTGCTGTAATTCCTGTTAATTTGGTTTCCCTTGAACTTGACCTAATTGAAACCTCAGCAGCCATCCATCTGTTCCTCTGCTCCAATGTCACAAAATTCCCATTTTTAGCCTTTTCCCTTCCCACTGACACACAGATCCCAACGGGAACTCCTCCCTTCAGCCCCAGTTTGGCAACTTTGGGTGGCTGCAGGTCTTTATGAGACAAATCTAAACTGATGCCAAAGCAAGGGGGAGTAAAATGGAATGAGAAATGAAGATATTCCCTTTCTGTGTCCCTTGAGGAGGCATCACCTGGATCATTGTGATCCATTTTGGACACTTTGTTGAAGATGTGGAACGGATGGAGAAGGTCCTGGGAAAAGCAACCAGATATAAGAAACCCAATCACAGAGATGGAACCCAATGCAGTGGCACTTGGGGACACTTGAGTTGGGGGTTGGCAGTGCTGAGTTAGTGGTTGGACTCAATTTGAGAGGGTTTTTCCAGCCTAAACAGTTCTATAAATCCATGGTTCTTGGCTCCAGGGAACTGAATGGAAACACAGCAGTTCCCAAACAGGCAAAGAAGAGCAAGGATGGAGAGAAGAATCTGTTCTCCACACAGGAGCATATTTTACAGGACCCTGTATTTTATATATCTACATATATATATATATAGAAAGAGATGTAAATATATATATATATATATACATCTGCAAGTTCACCCATGGGTATTTAAAGAAAGAAGTAGTAAAGGAAAAGTTCTTAACACTGGAATAGCTTGCCAAGGATAAAAAAGGATACTGAAATCACCATTATAGGACATATATCAGCTAAACACTCTCCTTCCTTCCCTTCCTTCTCTCTTCCTCACTTCCCTTATTTTCTTCTTTAATTCATTCCCTTCTTCCTTCCTTTTTTTCCTCCCTTATCCTTGGAAAGCAGCCCCCCCATTCACCCTCTCAAGCCAGAGCTTGGAACAACCATCTGACCCTGCAGGACCAATCTGGAAGGTCGAGGAACCAGAGCAAAGCACTGAGCAGAAATGCCGAGCAGAAATGCCGAGCAGAAATGCCCTTGCAGTTCCCCTGCCGGCACCTTCCCCCTCCAAAAACCCAGGTGTGCTCCTCACTGCTGTGCCTTTCACAGACTTCCAGCTAAACTGATAATTGGAATGGGAATATAAGTATTTTTTTAACACTATACTACAGCAAAATGACCCAAAAAAAAAGGGATGCACTTGATAAAAACTTGGCAGAAACACGCCAAGCAGCTAAAAGTAATCTAAAAAGTCAGCAAAAATAGTTATCTACCTGTTTTTAGATTCCACTTTGTGCTTTCCCATTCTTTTTACTTCAGTACATACAATTTATCTCAAGGTAATGGAGAAGTTTCTAAAGTTTCTATTAAAGATAGCAACATCCAGAGGAACTGGGGCATTATACAGGCAATTCAAAGGATTAAATCTTTTTTGAGCTCCCAGGAAGTTTTTCTGCAGCTCTATTTTTTAAAAATAAAAGAAAATTCAATTTTAATTCAGCTACTGAGTAGCTATAAATCAGACTTATTAATTTATTAAAAATATTTCACGTGGCCAGTCCGCAGCACTCAGGACCATTTTCTGTCTTGAGGTGTTTGTCTCAGTGTTTGCAAAAATGAAAAGGAGGTGACCTAAAATGTCTCCTTTGTGGCTCCATTTAGAAAACAGTTATCCAAGTGAAAAATTCCACTTTGCCACAGGAAGATCATGGACTTTTACTTCCTCTGAAAAACACATTCTGCTCAATGCTCTTAAATAGCCTTTTCCTCTAAAATTCCTCCTTGCCCAAGCCCACCTGGAAGGATTTCAAGGACAGGTGGCATCTGAAGATGAAGGGAAGATCACACTCCTGAGCCAGGAGAAATGAGGAATAGGGGGGATTTGTGGAAGACAAGGAATCCAGATGCTTATCCTGGCTTATTCTGCACAGAACTGCAAGGCAAAGTTGTGCCTGGAGTCTGGGGGAAACACTGGCACAACTTCGTGTTTTCTGTTTTCCAGCTCCTGTAACGACCATTAGTTCATCATTAAAAGGGAATTATTTTAAAAGGTTCTGTTAGGGAAAAAAATCTCCTTTCTCAGAGGTGATTAGTCTGCCCAGATTTAATAAAAACCCTGCAGTGTGATCCTTCTGGATCCAGCTTCAGCAATGTGCAGAACTGACCAGCCAGGCTGCCCCCAGCCCCAGCAATTCCTGCTTCCAGCTCCTTCACAGCCCCTCCCCAGCACTGCCATCTCTCCAAATTCCCTTTACAAGGCCGATATATGATTCATACTCTATTCAAAAGTGTGGGGTTTTTTTTTTTTCCACCAGAACCATAGATTTCGGGTTTGTAATAAGAGCTGAAATTAGATTCTCTATTTTCTAACTATAGCAGGATTCCATTCGGTGTTGTCTGTCACCTTTTCACTCAAGCCACGATTTATAACCCCAAAGTGGTGAGTGCCAGCATGACCTGCATGGCATTTCTGTTTTTAGGTGCTCCACTCCTGTGCCCGCAGACACTGTCTGAGGTTTGATGTATTCAGCCTTCCCTGACCTGTGGCTGCCACCACCAAGTGCTTTGGGTGACATTCTGCAGAGCTGTGAGTTATTTTCTGCACTGATTTGCTGCTTGGATTATGGGTTTGTTCCTTCAAGCCTGATTTATTCAACAAAGGAAGAGAGGGCAGTTTAAAAACTGTTGCTTCTATAATTAGGATTTCTGTGTCTTTTTGACTTCATTAATATCCCAGAACCACTGAGGATGGAAAAGACCAAATTTTACTTAAATAAGTAATTACTGAAATAAGAGGAGTAATTGGTTTCCCTAATAAACCATTATCTGTAGCTTCCATAAACATTCAGTGTTATTGCTGGGCATAGAATCATAGATTCATGGGATCATTAAGGCTGGAAAAGATCTCCAAGATCATCGAGTCCAGCTCTGGTCCAACCTCCACCCTGTCCCCCTGCCCAGAGTGCCACGTCCACTCATTCCTTGGACACCTCCAGGGATGGGAACTCCAAACCTCCCTGGGCACCCCCTTCCAATGCCTGACCACCCTGCCCATGAAGAAATTCTCCCTGATTACTGTATCACTCCTTAAATCTGTTTTTTAATCCCCACATCCTCTTTGTGCTCATGAATTATCTGATGAAACAAAGCTTAGCTTTGCTCTGCTGCACCCTCTCTGAAGATCATGTCCTGTAATCACTAATTTTTTTGGTAATAGAAACGGCAGGAGGTCAAACCTTAACACAACTCTCCTGTTGGTTTAACTGGTTCATCGATCTAGAGCGAATTTCAAACCATCCAAGTTAGTTTTTTGGGCGTGAAACAATTCAATCACCTAAGTATTAATGTAAGATTGGAATTGGAATTCTCAGTGTTAGGTTTGGGACAGACATGGGTAACCTGGGTGACCCCCATGAGACATGAATGGAAGTGTTCAAGACCACGTTGGGTGCAGCTCTGAGCAACATGGGCTAGTGGAAAGTGTCCCTGCCCGTGGCAGAGGGTTGAATTTTAAGATCCCATCCAACCCAAACCATTCTGGGATGATTCTGTCCACCCTGGGATGATATTGTTATCCTAAAAATCCATCATCAAAGAGTTACTTTGAGCTACTGACACAAATTCTGAAGACAAATTATTGGAAGTAAATTAATTTCTATATATTTTTTCCCCTTCAGTTGCCTTTTTCTAGCTGTGAAACACTCGTCCCACTGCATTCATTTCAGATAGTGTTGGTCCTGTCCAAACACCTCCAGAAATAAATGTCCATCCAGTGCTCCCACCAGCACAAAGAGAGCATTTTGTGTGGGTTTAATGAACCCAGGTGGGTTTGCTGTGAGGGACTTCAACACACACACACACCACATTTAGCTCCATTCGTGGGTATCTCAAGACAATGTGTCACCTACAAACAGATTATTTCCCTGGGAAAGATGCAGGTGAGCACAAGTTCAAGCAAAATCCATCCTTCCCCTGCCAGGACCTGCTCGACCACAACTCAGGTGAGAGTGGCTGCGAAGATACAGTTCCCTGTGTCCCCTCAAAAGCATGTGAGGTGCAAGATTGACACAGGACATCATAAATCTTGTTTAAAAAGCCCCAGTAGCTCGAGGACTTGAGGCATATCAGACTTCCCTCACCGGCACAAAGAAAAGCACCGTCCCCTGTCTTAACATCCAAAATCTACTCCCACCGAGAAAACAACTTATTAGTAAACAACCAACACTTCCCACAGTGAAAACAATTTATTTCCCACTGAGAAAACAACTTATGAGCAGAAAGCTCCCTGGAAAGGCAATCTGGGTTCTGTGGAGAGGCAGCTCATCAATAACACCACTTTCAAAAACATGCATTATAACGACCTCTATTAGGAACAGCGCACTGCATCAAATGCCTCTGCATCACTGTGGGCCTTCCCATCCTGACAGCACAAACATATTAAAGCTCCTAATGCTCCATGTGTAATCCTGACACACCTGCAAGTCTTGCTTTGGAGACTGGGAAGTGAAAGCCTGGCACGTTTGTATCTCCAACAGCCTCCACTGGAAGGGAAGATGTTGAGGACAAATCTCGATTTTCCTGTTCTATTCCACCAAGGATGGCTTGAATAATATAAAGAACGCTGTCAGGACGTGATTAAAATTAAGGTTTGGGGGCAAAGAGGTGTCCCAGAAGGAAAAATGAAAAGGAGGAAATTAAAGGGATGGTATTAACCAGGAGTTTGCCTTTTAGAGGAGTAAAATTGAGTGAGTGACACGGACTCCTAAAAAGCAAATAAACACAAGAACACCTATAAACAAACAAAGACGTGAAAAAGGATCAAAGCAGGTTTGTTTCTAAGTTGGATGTCTAGAAGTCAAGGCTAGAAACTCAAAGTGGTTTTGAAAAGAAATTATTAGCAATTCACTTTGGCTCTTTCTTGACAGGAGTTTCCGCCCCACCCCCCCCCCCCCATGGCACACAGTCCACATCCTGCCCTTCCCAAGCTCCAGCTCCAAGGAGCTCTTGTTTATCCTCCATCCAGGCAATCCAAGAGCGTTTGCATGTTTGTGCAGCACTATCAGGGACATTTACACAACTATTCATCATTTCATTCCATCCTGTCCAGAGTCACTGAGCGCTCCTTGAAGCAAAACAGTTTCAAGAAAGATCCACACGCTGTCCAAACCAGAGAAATTAAACTTGGAAGGTACTGGCACCTTTCCTTAATGTTGTTCAGGAGAGATTGGCCATGGTTCATCATACACAGCATATTTTCAAAACTCAGAGAAGGGGAGGTTTTTTTCTGTTCCTTCTAATAAGAGAAAAAGAAAGGAAGGGCTCCTCCTCCATCCTTACTTTTGCTTTCCTTAAGTCTTGTGCCATTGACTTTCTGATGCCTGATAACTGCAGAAAAGCTGCCAACAAAGTTGGCTTATTTTTCATCTTTTTTCATGGTTTTACTACTTTCCATAAACACATCAATCAGCGTTCCCTGATTGTACATCTGTACATATAATGCGCTGGCATTCCTTATTCACGGAGCAGGACAGCATCTACGTACTTCCCCAGGTGTGGATCACAAACAATCAAGCAGGGGCTGTTTTCTACCTTGGGAGTAGTTAATAAAAAATAAATAAAGTCAATACTGCCATTTTTTCCAAAATGGCTGAGCATCTCCCAGCCCTGAATTCCTGATGATATCCCTGCAAGGCCACCCAGCCCAGGGATGGCTGAGCGACACAAGACAATCCTTCCCATCGTCTGAGCAGACCCAGATCCTGCAGCCACTGCTATCTGCAGCCTCTTTGGCTCTAAAGCCAAGCTCTCCCAGTGCCATGTGAATGGATGGCAAGCTCTGAGTCAGTGATGAGGCAGAAAAATCTGGGATTGAGGAGCTGGTGCTGTTCGGAGCCGTGATTTATTTGGGGTTGGCAGCTCAGACAGCTCCTGTGTTTTCCTCCAACCTGTTCCCTTGATGGATAGGGCCCCAGCACGAGTGGACAGCAGAGCTCTGGAGGTGACAGCAGCCTGCCCTCAGTGCATGTTTGGGTGATGAACCAGAAGGACCCGCTCAGCCTTTGAGCTCAGAGCGAGCAGACCGAGCACAGGGAAGAGAAAGAAACCCGAGAAACAATTCATAGAGCGAATCTACGGAAAACTGGGATTATTCATCACTTTAAAACTGATGTTGGGCAAAGCCAGAATCAGACCTTTTATGATTTTATCTTTCCCCCCCCCCCGAATTTCATATTCTTGAGGCTGAGCTTCGTTACATGGAATCTGTTCCGGGGTCCTCACGCAGGCACAGCTCCCATTAGTGTCAGGAGGAGTTCCTGTGCCAGCTCCTGGAGAGGAGAGCAGGCTCCCCTGGGGCAGCAATTCTGTCAAAGGAAACCTCACAGAACTACTGAGCAAAACTACTTGAAATTTTCGAACCCCTCAGGCGCTGATTACAGTTCTCTTGGTCCTTCAGAGGAGCACAAAGGGCCCCATTATAAAAAATAATATTAGTATTTGATACCTGGCAGGAACTCAAAACACTTGTGACACGAGAGGAGACCTAAATTATATTTCAAGCAAGAGCACAAGCAGGTGGCTATTCTGCTATTCCATCTCTGGCCTTCCCGGGCAAGAAATGTTTGCTTTTTAAAATCACCGAGATCTTTATTTCCATCCACACAGAGAAACTGTGTTCTGAGAGCTTTTATCCCCACAGCAGGACGAGTCCTGGGGCTGCAGAGGCTCCCAGCAGTGAGGATCTCCACTGGTTAAGTGGTTCACTTGACCCAGGCCAGTTTGGAGCAGCAGAAGAAATGAAGGAGGGCTCTGCACCAAAGCTGAGGCTGAAGGTCACCTTTCCAGAGCTGTTCCAGCCCCCACTCACCTCCTCCCAGCACCTTTCCCACAGCACTGGGCAGCCCTGCTCTTCCCAGGGGTGGAAGGATGGCATCTGCAGGTCAGCAGAGGGACAAAGACTTTATTAAAAGGGCACAAGGCAAAACTCCTTTCTTTCCCACGATGTGAGAACAAGCAAACACAGCACTCCATGCCAGTGGAAGGGTGGTGACGGCACAGGATGGTTTTTTGCTGCTTTATTAGAGGCTGGCCTGTTGTTATGAAAACATTTTCATAAAAATAATTATAGTTTTCAGTAATAAACGCAGCACTGAAAGCTGAAGGGATGAGTTAAAATACATCAACATTAGAAACGGATTTCACTACAATAAAAACTGCACAGTGCATTTTGTGGCAGGGGCGTGAAGAACTTTGCTTTTCCCTTCCCCCTGAAACAAAAACAAATCATGTCCAAACCAATTTAACACAATCAACTAATGAACTTTGCAGCAGCGCTTATTTATCCTCTATTTCCATTATCCCTGTTTTCCCTCCTCTCTCCAGCACTGCTACAGCTTTTTTCCTCTCTAGCACAAAAGCATCAATCTCTGTCCCTGCCAGAGTGGGGACTGTCATTTTGGCCAGTTGTGCTGCCAGTGCCAACGTGCTTTGCTCTGTTTCATTAACCCAGAATTTAACTCTCAGCAAGCTGCTTAAATGTTAAGTGAGTGGAGGTTTAAGCAGAGGGAGGTGCAGAGGCATCCCTGGAAAAGTCAGACCCCCCCCCCCCTCCCAGCTCTGCAGATAAAGGGATGGACAGTGAAATACTGCAAGAACTTTTTCTAGAGCTTTGTGGAGGACCTGCCAAAGGCATGGAAATGTGTGTTTATACAGCTCTGGTGTGACTGCAGCACAGTTCACCCCCCCAAAAAAAATCCTCCCCCCCAGGGATAGGTCTCCCTGCTCCAAGCCTTGCACAGCCACGGTCGGAGCAGCTTCTGCCTCAAGGAGTTTCGAGGCCAGTCCTTGAATTAGACACCAAGTGCTCACAGAGAGAAGGTGATGGGGGGAAAAAAACTATCAAATATGATACAAACACACATGAAAAGAAATATTGAGGACTTGCTGGCTGCTCAGTCTGACAGGTAGAGGCAGCCTGGGAGCATCACCCTCTCCCCAGATGTTCAAAGGCAACGAGGGGCCCCAAACCTGTGCTAGAAAAACAGCAGCAAAACAGAGCAAGAGATGGCCAGAGCTCAAACCCACTTCTGGAGAGCCAGATGACAGGTTTTGCAGTCAGCGAGGCACGAGGACAACGATGTTCTGATTTGCAAATAGACTTGCAAACAAGTTCCTTAACTCGCTGGGTTTCAGAGTGAACCCGAGTTAATTAAAGCTGGCAGGGCTTCTGACAGAAACACAGCAGTTACTGTCAACAAGTATTTGCTGCAGTCAAACCCACAAAAAGTCTTGTTTATTATTCTGCAACTCTGTCTGCTGAAGCAGACCATGAAAATTTTGGCCAGTGACACAAAGCAGCGCCTGCTCTGAGGTTTTTGCTCTGTGCAAACCCTGCGTTGCACAGCACTGAGACAACTGCCTCGGAATAACAACAGAGTCCTGTTTTCTCCTCGTGGATCCCTCCCACCAGAGCCCAGCTAACCTGTTCTGTCCGTGTACCTGCATAAATAAATAATATTTAATGCTTAAGAAGGCATCTCCGAGAATCTCGACATATTGCTGTGCCTTGAGAAGTTGTTTAGCAAAGTGCATCACTGGCCTGGAACACACATTTAATGCTTTGCAGGGGAGAAGAGTGAATATTTTCCCTGTTTTCTTGCCATTCAGCTTTGATCAGAGACAAGGTTTTAATCAGTGTTTGGCCGTCTTCTGAGTTGCAGACTTGTTGATTCTGATTTCACACCAATCTGGGCAGATAGAAACTGTTTGCTCTGAATCAGGCTGGTTTTTTTTAGTAGATGATGAAATAAACTTTAGAGACACTCAGAACTCAGTTTCCCCAAAAGAGCATTACAGAATTCCCACCTTCTGCATACAGGCCAAGGACATTCCCACATCCTCCTACTGGGCTCTTCTTTTAGGAAGTTACATGACATGAAGGACACATAATTGCTATTTTACAGTCAATTATATAAGAGATAAAGGTCAGCTGTCCAGTTGACCTTTGTGTCCAGTTTCCTTATTCAGCAGGAAGATAATAATTCACGCTGATATTGTCACATGGAGCCCCTCTAAGGATTCCTGGGTATTTGGGTTTTTTTATGTTCCCACTAGTTAAATTCTACAGAGGTGCTTTTCTCCTCTTAGACAAGGGAGAAAAGGAAGAATATCTGACACTGCCAGGGGGGAAAGTGTTTTGAGGATGTGCAAGACTATCAAGTTGATGTAAAAACCTCTTTTATTAACCCAGAGAATAATGAGAAGCTGGGCAGGATTCTGTCCTTTGTTGTTAGTCCCTACATATACTTTTTGAGAAATGCTATTGAAGTACTTTAATTACTTTTTTTGTGTTAACCATGCACTAGTCAGAGGACTGGGCTTGTTTATGTGATCTCCGAGCTCAAATATGAATGTAATTGACATTTCTTCTGATCAAAGGCAGCGAATTATTGCCGTGCTGAATTCAAAAGAAGTTTGCCCATAACAACAATGCATCTCCGAAGGCTCTGATTACCATAATATGCTCAGGTCTTTGTAGGAAGGGGATCAAATGCACCTTTGCACAGTCAAATATTCAAGGGATGTTAATTATCTTGCAGTGACTCCATCTTATTTCATGCCAGGCTGGTTTTCCAGAGTTGGGGGGGGGTTATTTGGACAAGCCAGGTTTGCTCAGCTACTGCAAACAACTGACTGCCCTTGGAAGGAGTTTAGGAAATTGAGATTTGGTTCAAAGCCGACTAAACATGTTCCCCAGGCTATCAAGAAGTGCTGGAGGGAGAGCCAGAGGTGTCCTCGGTGTGAGCAGTAAAAATCAGAGGTGGATTATCCCCCATGGAGAGGTTTGTGCTGTGCCCAGAGGGACTGGAGCCACAAAGAGCAGCTCTCACCTCCAAAAAAAAGGTTCAGCTCTTTGCAAGGCTGAAGTTCTCCAGCTCTGTGTCAGTCACAAGGGCCAGAATCATCCTCAGGTAGGAGATAAAACCGATGGCTGATTGGAATAAATGGCTTTTTCGGAATAAGCGAGATGAGAAGCTGAAGAGACTCTTAATAACACAACAGCAAACTCATCAGGAATAAAGGATTCAGCACACAAGTGCTGCAATGAAAATAAGTGATAGGAAGATCAAACTTAACCTCACATCATCAAGGCTCAGCAAAGAGTGTGGCTTGGTTGTCCAGCTTTCTGCAGTGGAAAAGGAAGGACAGAGGAAAAAGCAGGACTTGCTTTTCTTCCCAGGGAAGGGCAGGACTACCTAGTTTTCCCTGGCATTTTCCATGCTCTTGCAGAGGATGGCACGTCCTCTGAGTGTGCCAGAGAAGAGTGGAATCTGTAATTCCCCTGAGGCTGGAAAGGTGGGGGCAGCTCTCTGTGCTCACCTTGCTGAGCACTGGATCAGCCTGGTCAACCTTGACCACTCCATCTTTCTAATTCTGCAAGCAAGTTTTGGCCCCTGCAGACCAGGGAAGGGCTGGGGACAGGAAGCCCTTTGCTTGGAATCAGGGAATGATGAACACAAGAGCCTGTGATGCAGATCTGGAACCACCCCCACTGAGAGAGAACGAAAGCACTTGGAGCCAACAGCACCAGGACGACGTGACAGGAGTTGACACCAGAGAGAAAGCAAAGCCTTCAGAAATAAAAATAAAGGTTTATCTTTCTGCAGGAGGAAGAAAGGGGACCAGTGAAGGGATACAAAATTGATGGGGCTGTCAGTGCCAGAGACAACAGCAATGACCTCAGCAGCTTCAGAGAGGACTGGAAGGAAGTTCAGGAGATAAAAGATGGGCCACTGAATGAAGTCACAACAGCCAAGACTGCAGATAAGATGCTGATAATTTGTTTCGAGAGGACAGAGTTTCAGAAATATTACTTAATAATTGACAAATTCAGGACACAGCTGCAGGGAAGAATCTTCAAGATAACTAAGCTGGGAGTAACTTCAAGATAACTATACGGAGCTGGGCTGGAGAGGGACAGACAGTCACTGAACTTGGGTTACTATACCATCAATATTTCCTCTTGATGGTTGTGAAACTTCAGAGTCACTGCAAAGAAAATTAAAAAAAAAAAAAAAAAAAAAAGGGAGGGGGATATTTCCTCTGAAGCTTAGGATGTTCAAAGAGAAAAATAACTTCCTGAGCTCCTTTGAAAGTCCAGGGCTAAGCACTGACATCCATTTGTTCTGGTTGAGGTATGCAAATATCTGTGTATTCATGGCCAAATGCAGAACCTTTCAATGCCTGCTGCCTCCAATTAATATATTAAAACAGCTCCTGCTGTATCTCAGCCTGTCACACACAAGTGCTGTCTCAAGGAGCTACACAAGAAAATGAAATTTGAAAACGTTGTTTCCTAATTCTGGAATAAATTCCGAGATAATGAAATAGCTCCCATGCTGTTCCACTCGAAACTTAATTCCAGAGTAATTCAAAGGCACAGCACTGATTACCCATGTCATTTGTTGGGGGGGGGGACACACACAACAAGGGGATTTCAACTCCAACAAGACTGAAAACAGCATTTCTATTCCTACCAAAAGAAAGGGAAGCAAAATATCTCGATTAATACCAAATCCTGTGTTACCAGACACGGTAGCCTCACACATAAACCCACCCCCCAAAAATTCTTTTTACTCTGCCTGATCCAAATCTAACAGACACGAAGGCTGGGGGCTCTCAACTGCTCCAATCCACCCCGGGCACCAGCCCTGCATGAGCAGAATCGTTTTGTGATGATACAACCATCGTGCAGCTGGAGCAGCTTTGAAACAGCCTTCCTGCCTCCAACTCCTCAAGCAGAAGCCTGAGGGTGTCTGTTTTTAGCAAACTCTGCCCTTTTAAAGTTTCTTAAACATTTTAATGCAACCGACCCGAGCCGCTTTTACCCCGAGGCTTGTAACAACATTTGACTGCGAAAAGGGGGAGGAGGAGGAGAGAAAAAGCTGCAAAATATTCCTCTGTGTGGCCTCAGAGTGAAGAACTTTGGGGCTGCAGGAGACGCTAAACTGAAGGACATCACTTTGGCATCCAGCTCCATGCCCAGCCCAGTCCTGAATGCTCCCAACAAGGGACAGTCCTACACTTCTCTGGATAATTTATTCCAATGTTTAATAGTTCTTTTCTTTTTCTCTTCCTTCTTTCCTCTTCTTACCACACAAATTTTTCTCTGAAGCAGCTCCACCTGGTGCCTCTGCTCCTGCATCCTTACAAAGGAATTGACTCCATTTTTCCCCACATGTAGGTTTTTGGTACTGGAAGAATAAATTTACTGAGCCAACTCCTTAAACTTTCTTCACGTGTCAAGTTAGCAAATCCTCTAATTATCTTCTTGGCCCTACTAACTCTTTGCACTCTCTTGGATAGAGGATGACCAAAATTGGACAGAGGAGTCTGGTACTGATAGGGAAAGGAGGAATGGATTCCAATTGACAGAGGGCAGGGTTAGAAGGGATATTGGGAAGGAATTCTTCCCTGGGAGGGTGGGGAGGCCCTGGCACAGGTTACCCAGAGAAGCTGTGGCTGCCCCATCCCTACAAGTGTCCGAGGTTGGAGCAACCTGTTCTAGTGGAAGGTGTTCCTGCCCATGGCAGGAGGTGGTACAAGTTGAACTTTTGAGGTTCCTTCCACCCCAAATCATTTTACAGTACCAGCTGAGGCATGAAAAGTGCCAAGTAAAGCATAACTATGCCCTGGTTTCCCTTGGGGTGCCGCAGCCCCCACAATTCCCGAGGCACAGATGGGACTCCCCGTGCTTGGCTCTGCTACTGCAGCAAGACCAAAATATCCTGGGCTGTTTCACCTCTCCCAGGCAAGTCTGAGCCACCCTCATCATTGACTGCTCAGGCATCACAGGGACTGTTACTCCTGACTGCAGGGTCTCTGAGAACTAAAAGTTTTAACGAGCTATTTAAGGATCTTAACTCGGCTCAGGGTTTTAAGAGCAGACACTTTAAAGCAGTCCTAGAGCAAACACCCTCAGTCAGTGCTGGCTCTCTGTGGGCTCCCAGTGGCTTTGCAGATGTGGCTCAGTTTAGTGCTGAGGGTAGAAAAGCAGAGGGGAAATGTAAAACCTGAGGAGCAGCTGCAGCAACATGAGGTGGTCACAGCCAGTTCCTCCTCCCTGAACTGTCTCTGTGCAAGGAGGGCACATTGCAGGGTTACTTTGCTGTCACAGGGGCTCTGGAGATGCCAAGAAAAGCTTGTTTGAACACAGGCTGCTCCACTACACCCTTAATCCACCCCAGGGGTCTCTGCCCACTCTGCAGAGGCACCAGCTGGTGCTGCTGCCACGAATTCCACCCCACAAATAACCCCAGCAAGGAGATTTCTGCCTTTTGGCTGAATTCATGGAATCCCAGAATGGTTTGGGTTGGAAGGGACCTTGAAGAGCATCCCATTCCAAATCACCTTCCCCTATCCCAGGTTGCTCCAAGCCCTGTCCAGCTTGGCCTTGGACACTTCAAGGCATGGGGAAAACACAACCATTGCAAATAAAAACAGGTCCCTTCCAGCCACAACATGCCCATGTTTTGGGCAGCAGCATGGACAGGCTCACAATCCTATCTCCTCCCGTTAAAAACAGTGAGCAAATAGCTACAATCCCTGCATTTATACCAGATTTCCCCATCAGTGCTATTGCACAATTGGATATATTATGTGATTAATATGCTGGTACCACTGAAGTGACTTCTTAAAACCCCCACCACACCTGCAGGACAAGGCTTTTCAAGTAGAAAATTAATGTTTATTCAGTAAAATTTGCTTTGCCAAGGAAAAAAAAAAAAAAAAAAAAAAAGATTGCTCTGCCTCAGGACTGTATCTTGGCCAGCTGTTCATTCACACCCCATCCAATTAGTTTGAAAGCAGTTTCAACAATCCAGGAAGAAAAAATTAAGCATGGACATATTATTGATGTTGGGTTAAGGAAAAGAAAGAAATTATTTTGTTGCAGTGGAATATTCCTTATTCGTTACTGCCACATCTGACATGCTCCAGCTGTCCTGCCACAGCCCCCACCACCCCTTCTTCAGCAAGAATGATCACTCACTAGAAGAATTTAATCTACACACACACACAAAATAACTATTTATTTTAACCATTCACAAGGAAAAATAGATAAGAGTAAGAGAAAGGATAAATATGTCCCAAACTGAAAAAAATACTCCCCAAAATCTCCTGTAACTAATGCAAACAACTCCCCTTATTGANTTACCAGACATGGCAGTCTCACATATAACCCCCCCCCCCCCAAAAAAAAAAAAAAAAATTCTTGTTACTCTGCCTGATCCACGAAGGCTGAGGGCTCACAACTGCTCCAATCCACCCCGGGCACCAGCCCTGCATGAGCAGAATCGTTTTGTGATGATACAACCATCGTGCAGCTGGAGCAGCTTTGAAACAGCCTTCCTGCCTCCAACTCCTCAAGCAGAAGCCTGAGGGTGTCTGTTTTTAGAAAACTCTGCCCTTTTAAAGTTTCTTAAACATTTTAATGCAACCGACCCGAGCCGCTTTTACCCCGAGGCTTGTAACAACATTTGACTTCGAAAAGGGGGAGGAGGAGGAGAGAAAAAGCTGCAAAATATTCCTCTGTGTGGCCTCAGAGTGAAGAACTTTGGGGCTGCAGGAGACGCTAAACTGAAGGACATCACTTTGGCATCCAGCTCCATGCCCAGCCCAGTCCTGAATGCTCCCAACAAGGGACAGTCCTACACTTCTCTGAATAATTTATTCCAATGTTTAATAGTTCTTTTCTTTTCCTCTTCCTTCTTTCCTCTTCTTACCACACTAATTTTTCTCTGAAGCAGCTCCACCTGGTGCCTCTGCTCCTGCATCTTTACAAAGGAATTGACTCCATTTTTCCCCACATGTAGGTTTTTGGTACTGGAAGAATAAATTTACTGAGCCAACTCCTTAAACTTTCTTCATGTGTCAAGTTAGCAAATCCTCTAATTATCTTCTTGGCCCTACTGACTCTTTGCACTCTCTTGAATAGAGGATGACCAAAATTGGACAGAGGAGTCTGGTACTGATAGGGAAAGGAGGAATGGATTCCAATTGACAGAGGGCAGGGTTAGATGGGATATTGGGAAGGAATTCTTCCCTGGGAGGGTGGGGAGGCCCTGGCACAGGTTACCCAGAGAAGCTGTGGCTGCCCCATCCCTACAAGTGTCCGAGGCTGGAGCAACCTGTTCTAGTGGAAGGTGTCCCTGCCCATGGCAGGAGGTGGTACAAGTTGAACTTTTGAGGTTCCTTCCACCCCAAATCATTTTACAGTACCAGCTGAGGCATGAAAAGTGCCAAGTAAAGCATAACTATGCCCTGGTTTCCCTTGGGGTGCCGCAGCCCCCACAATTCCCGAGGCACAGATGGGACTGCAGGATGGGGCTCCCCGTGCTTCGTTCTGCTACTGCAGCAAGACCAAAATATCCTGGGCTGTTTCACCTCTCCCAGGCAAGTCTGAGCCACCCTCATCATTGACTGCTCAGGCATCACAGGGACTGTTACTCCTGACTGCAGGGTCTCTGAGAACTAAAAGTTTTAACGAGCTATTTAAGGATCTTAACTCGGCTCAGGGTTTTAAGAGCAGACACTTTAAAGCAGTCCTAGAGCAAACACCCTCAGTCAGTGCTGGCTCTCTGTGGGCTCCCAGTGGCTTTGCAGATGTGGCTCAGTTTAGTGCTGAGGATAGAAGAGCAGAGGGGAAATGTAAAACCTGAGGAGCAGCTGCAGCAACATGAGATGGTCACAGCCAGTTCCTCCTCCCTGAACTGTCTCTGTGCAAGGAGGGCACATTGCAGGGATACTTTGCTGTCACAGGGGCTCTGGAGATGCCAAGAAAGGCTTGTTAGAACACAGGCTGCTCCACTACACCCTTAATACACGCCAGGGGTCTCTGCCCACTCTGCAGAGGCACCAGCTGGTGCTGCTGCCACGAATTCCACCCCACAAATAACCCCAGCAAGGAGATTTCTGCCTTTTGGCTGAATTCATGGAATCCCAGAATGGTTTGGGTTGGAAGGGACCTTGAAGAGCATCCCATTCCAAATCACCTTCCCCTATCCCAGGTTGCTCCAAGCCCTGTCCAGCGTGGCCTTGGACACTTCCAGGCATGGGGAAAACACAACCCTTGCAAATAAAAACAGGTCCCTTCCAGCCACAACATGCCCATGTTTTGGGCAGCAGCATGGACAGGATCACAACCCTATCTCTTCCCATTAAAAACAGTGAGCAAATAGCTACAATCCCTGCATTTATACCAGATTTCCCCACCAGTGCTATTGCACAATTGGATATATTATGTGATTAATATGCTGGTACCACTGAAGTGACTTCTTAAAACCCCCACCACACCTGCAGGACAAGGCTTTTCAAGTAGAAAATTAATGTTTATTCAGTAAAATTTGCTTTGCCAAGGGAATTAAAAAAAAAAAAAAAGAAAGATTGCTCTGCCTCAGGACTGTATCTTGGCCAGCTGTTCATTCACACCCCATCCAATTAGTTTGAAAGCAGTTTCAACAACCCAGGAAGAAAAAATTAAGCATGGACATATCATTGATGTTGGGTTAAGGAAAAGAAAGAAATTATTTCGTTGCAGTGGAATATTCCTTATTCATTACTGCCACATCTGACATGCTCCAGCTGTCCTGCCACAGCCCCCACCACCCCTTCTTCAGCAAGAATGATCACTCACTAGAAGAATTTAATCTACACACACACACAAAATAACTATTTATTTTAACCATTCACAAGGAAAAATAGATAAGAGTAAGAGAAAGGATAAATATGTCCCAAACTGAAAAAA
>NW_020956227.1:261433-327211 GCF_003031625.1 Empidonax traillii
ATCTGACATGCTCCAGCTGTCCTGCCACAGCCCCCACCACCCCTTCTTCAGCAAGAATGATCACTCACTAGAAGAATTTAATCTACACACACACACAAAATAACTATTTATTTTAACCATTCACAAGGAAAAATAGATAAGAGTAAGAGAAAGGATAAATATGTCCCAAACTGAAAAAAATACTCCCCAAAATCTCCTGTAACTAATGCAAACAACTCCCCTTATTGACTCAATTGCTGGGGAAAGAGTGCAGAACAGAAAATATTTATAGGATGTTCAGAAATATTATAAGATGCTCTCTGACAGGGAAAATAGTCACACTGCTTTCTCTATTCCTTATTTTTACCAGGGAGTTTTCTTACACAGCTCTTCTGTTCCATCTAAACCCATTCCCACTGACCAGCTGGGCTCCCCAGTCAGCAGCACAAACATCCCATTTCCTTTCCCTGGAGATACCAAAACCCCTCTGACCAAACCAGAAATGGTCCCTTTTCAAGTCAGCCAAGCATTTCACATAGGGAAAAGGCCACGTTTTCCTTTTTTTCTCAAGTCCCCAGGAATTTAGCTCCATTCTGTTGGCATGATTACATCCAGCAATTACAAACAAAAACCCAGAGATACCAGACCAAAAAGGCAAAGCCTTAACAGACTAATCACCACAACGAAACACCTTGAGCTGAATATTTTTCCCCCAAATAATTCAGAGGCCAAATCCTGTTTAAGAGTCCAATTAATTAATAATTAAAGCAGGAATTGTTTTAAAATAGCCCCCCTCTCCCCCCCAAAAAAAGGATAAATTCCTCATATTCACTCATCTATTCACCCCAGTTTACATGATTCCATTGCCTGGATAAACAAGACTTTATTTACAGGTCTCCCACAAGGGTCTGCTGGTTTTTAAGGCTCTTTTCTGCATAAAGAAAGCAGCAACATCACTTCTTTAAATGCCTGTTGCTTCTGCTGATCAGTCATAATTGCACTGCTTCAGGGAAACATCAGGAAAAAAATTCATCAAGTAGGATTTTTTTTTTAGGCTGGTTGGAAATTCCAGCTGTGGAGGAACCCACTGCACCCTCATTTCCACATCACCAGGAGCACTGGGATGGAAGGAGTCTAAAAATGAAAGTAAAATCACAGGGATGGTCACCTAAAGGTGGTTTCTGTGGCAGGTGAGTCAGCACAGACAGGACACACACTGCAGACAGACACACAGCTGGCAGAAGGCTCTGGGTGCTCACAGGACAAATAATCTCATTAAAGAAACAAATTACATGTTGCCAACACAACCCCACCCACCCCGGGGCTGCTGCAGAGCTGTGGCTTTGTCCATCACCCCACTGCACATGGCTGGAGCATCTGAGCTTGAATAATTGGCCCCAAAATAATCCTTTTGTTTCCAGATTGATACAATCGCTCGTAGTGCATCCAGGAAGTGCCAGAAGATTAAGTTGGTAATGAGGTTGTGCCTTTCCCTGTTCCCCTCAGTTTGTCAGGGTAAATAATTGATGTGCCACTTCCCAGGAGACTGGGTTTGCATTTTTGCTTCCAAGGAAGGTTTCTAGTTTCGGTCCCAGTTTTCATTTTGATTTCAATTTCGATTTCAATTTCGATTTCAATTTCGATTTCAATTTCAATTTCAATTTCGATTTCAATTTCCGTTTAGGTTTTAGTTTCAATTTCAGTTTTGGTATCAATTTCTTTTGTTTGTTTGTTTGTTTTATTTGTTTTGGGTTTGATTTTGCAGTGTTTTTTGGTGTAGGTAGTGCAGTGTAAGCCATTTCCAGCCTGGCCATCCTTAAACACACAGAGCCATCCTAAATTTTCATCAAATATATCAGGGCATCACATTAAAACTTACACATTGGCATGAGTTTAGGGCTACTGTTGCCTTGTTTATATGGCGTATTTTCTTGTTTTAGTTATAACTCAATTCAAGGTGAAGGCCCTCTACAATCCTCTCCTCTTCCTCCTTTATGCCATCCTGCTAAAAGGTTCACCACCAGGAATTTCCTAGTAGGAAATAAGAGTCCTCTGCTCCTTCTTTTGCCTTCACAGTGATTATTATCCCTCTCCCCACCATGCTTTTCATTTCTCTGCTCCTGGATTTATATTGAATTATATCCTCAACCCTTGCAATAGGTAGAAACTCCCGTCTCAACACCATGTTCCCAAGTCCCTCACCCACCTACAGGTGACTCCACAGTTCCCAGCCTAAACAAAAGTAAAACCAACAATACCTTGCATTCATAATGAAAAATAAACCCACAGTGGAACTGAAGAGGGGAGCAGGGAACAGCTGTTTACTCTCTGGCAGTTGGAATTCTTCTACCTGAGGAGTTTTACGACTGATTTTTTTTATTTATTTTTTCTGCAGCAGTGTCTGTAGAACAGACATTTCCACGTGTGTTTTTTTTTTTTTGTCTCTGGAAAGTCCTTCCTGCCTCCACCTCCCCATCCATCCTGCCTTTCCTTGGAGCAGGTGATAAGTGGAGTCATCTCTAAGCATCCGTGCCACGTTTTTTCCATTCCGGCCCAGAGCTGTCTGAAGGTCAGAGCATCAATTTCATTTACTGCAACCCCTTTTGATGGGCTGAATCAATAGCCATGATCAAGTGCTCCCAGCAAGGACAGATCCCCATTCCTGCCATGAATTCTCCCAGTTCTTTAAATCGAGGCTCTCTCCATTTTTTTTTTCCTGCTGTCAAAATAACCCCGTTTTCCGACAAGGCAACAAAACACATCCTGCAAGAGGTGACGTCCCTTCGCCAAACTCGGTCTAATCAACTCCCTGGGGATTTTTACCACGATGGCAACAGCAAAATAAAGAGAGAGAAATCTATAGAAAAGTTATCAAATTCAAATACTCAAAAAAAAAAAAAACCAAAACACAAAACAAAGCTCTGCGAGAGAATTAGAAGATACTTCGTTTGTTAAAGTGTGCAACTACATTCACAGTCTGTTTGGGATGAAATCTCAACTCTATTTACAGTGTTCTGCAGCAATGTGGGGTAAAAAAATAAATGCAAGGCGACCACAAGTATCCTTGTAGGATGCACCACTTCAAAAAAAAAAAAAAAAATCAGTCCTAAATGTATTAGTTTTCACAGTACACAAGTCAGAGTTTTGGGGTTTGATGGGTGTGGAAGGTGTATTTCAACCTCTCCATCATCCATCATCTACAGAGGGGTTTTAGTTGTTTGCTTTTCAGGTCATTCTTGGGGGAAAAATCACTCATTGTCACAAGTTTTAAATCACATTTCTGGATTGCAGGTTCTATTTGCCATTGGCTGTGGGAGAAATGCTCCAGGGACTGGCAATCAACTCTTTCAAATGACTCAAAACCAGTTCATGCCAAAAAAATCTCCACCATTTATTAAAATGTACAAAAAAACTCAAAACCAAACCAAACAAAACCCAAAACCACCAACAAGAGAAATGTTATAAACCCACACAAATAACCCCAAAAACCAAACCACCCACCCCATCACCAGGGAATGCTTTCAAGAATACACAGAATAACTACATTTAACATTATTCTTAGTAAATTTTGGCCAAGCTCTGTTTAGTCCAGCTACCACTTGGTAAGGAAAAAGAAATCCTTTTTAATAATGCCTTAAATTTCCTCTTGTTCCTCTCCTTTCAGGTCAATCAGAACATGACCCCAAATGTGCAGGACATTGCTGAAGACCAAGCCCTTCAGTAGGTATTTAAACACACAGGTATATCCTTCAGGAAAGACTTCACTGAAGTCTTTTCCTCAACATCATTTCAAGCTTCTAACAGCTCTGAATAATGAACCTAAAGTTGGGTTTGGGATTAAAGATTGCGAGTAAAGACCTGGCACTTCATTCTGTCGACAGTAATTGGCTCCACAACTACCTGCACGCACACCTTTGTTCTCCAAAGGCTTCCTGGACCCCACCAAAAATAAGCATTAATACCTCAAGCTCCCAGTATCTCAGAGATCTTGCTGGAGCTGCCCACTGAGAAGTGCTTTGCAGGGTCCTGCTGGCAGCAGCTTTTTGTTTCCAAAGCCCACAGTGTCAAACTCGTGCAGCTGGTGGAGCAAACATTGCTCTGGCCCCAGGGCTGCGCTAACCTTGCACACTTCCCTCGCTGAGCACACTTCAAAGGCAGGGCTTTGGGCTTTTTGGTTGTTTTTGTGGTGGTTTTATTTTTTTTATTTTTTTTTTTACCTTAAGAAGTGAAACACATTTTCTTGCCCACAGTGAGGAAAAACCCCAGGGCTCTCCCCTCTCAGGTGCTTAACTATGTCAAAAGAAGCTCCACTAGTGCAGGAAGGGCAAAACACTTAATAATTCACAACTTGCCTCGTGAAACAAAACAGCATCTAAAAAAATCCTCCCCGAGCTCAACAAATATCTCCGAGAGGGAAAAGAACAGTTTTAAATTGAACAGTCAGCTCTGAGACCTTGCAATGAACTCAGAGGAGACAGAGCAAAAGATCCCTGTGGTTTGGGTTAGTGCAGTTTAGTTTTAGAGATCTGGTGGCTCTGCAGAGGCAGCTGCACTTTGAGAGGACTTGGGTTAGTGGAGAGGAAGAACAAGTCAGGAATGTCAGCTCAAAAACTGAAGCTGTTTAAGAAAAGTCTGTCCCAAACCCATCTGAAAAGGATCTGTTTCCTTCCCTGAAGATGTATGTGTGTTTGTCAAAGATTAATTCGAGATAAATAGTTAAATTCCCAGCAGTGATCAACTATGCCAAGAATTGTGAATAGTCACCCTGTCTTGCCATCAAAAGCAGTCGATATTTCCACTTGAGTTATGATATCTGTGAAGACTTGAGTTATTCTGTTCAGCTCCTCAGCACAGTTTACCACTCCCTTCAGCAAGGACACACACACACACATAAAGTTTCTTAGAGATTTTTGTGGCTGTTAAAACAAACTGTATTTTCTATTGCTTCACAGTTAAGATGAACACTTGTCCCAGCATAGAAATAACCCCATTTATCCTCAACCCAAATGATTGTGCTTGGCCACACTGGTATTACCTGACCTTGCAGCCACAGAGCAGAGATGGGATCGTGGACAAACATTTTAACATTTTTTATCTTTCTCCAGTTAAAGCCAGAAACAGTGTCCCAGCTTGCAGAGCTTCAGAGATATACCTGGACCTCATGGGAACTGTAGGGAAAAGGAAACATTGGCACCCAAAGGTACCTGATCCAGCTGGAAAACCCTGCACCTGAAAATTTAGGCTATTCGAGCAGGCTGTGGGCACAGGGGTGTTGAGGCCACCCCTCATGTCCCCTGGGCATGTTCTGCACAGCTCCCACCAGCACAGGGGTCAGACACAGCCCAAGGGATGCCCTGAGGAGCTGGGGGAGCAACAGCCACGGCAGCTGAACCTCATGGAACGGTTTGGGGTGGAGGGGACCTTGAAGACAATCTATTTTCAATCCTCTGCCGTGGAAAGGGATATCTCCCACCTCCTCCTGCCCCTTTGCTGAACCATTTATTCCCCTCCAAGCCAGCACAGGCATCAAGGGAAAGGGAAAACATCCATGTGTGCATCAGCACCCACCACTCTACACTCCTGCAATCAAGCAATTAGTCCAGAATTACCTAAATTAGTAGTCACATGCTATAGTGACCCATTCTGATTACACAAGATCGAGGAACCTACGCCCAGAAACCCTCTGGGCTCCTTTTCTCACCCTTGCTGCCACCCAGCTTCACCTTTGCTTCCCTTAATTCTCTTATCTATAAAGAGAGGGGTGAAAAAAACCACCGTTGCCTCGAGGTCCCTCTATATGAGCTGCTGGATCAGAGCTGGTGTTGTACTGAGGGTTATTAAATAAAGAGCAACAGGGCCTAACCCATTTCTTCAGAATTATTTCAGCTCACCTAGGGTTTTTGGAGGAGTAATCCCAGATAAATCTCATCTCTCCTCTATTTCTGTAACACGATGTTTTTCGCTCTGTTTTTCCACTCTCCAGTAAATTCCACCCTTCCCCTCCTTTCTTTTTTTTTTTTTTCTTCCAGCCTTAATGTCAGTTGTCTCTCAGCATTCAGAAACCAGGCTGATCTCCTGGGCTTTGTGTACCAGAATTTGGAGTGATAAATGCCTCTGCCTTGCCCCCAGGAATTTCAGCTGTTTGTCTTTGGGGTTTACAGGGATGAGTGACTGAAAGCAAGAATGCATTTTTCTTTCCAGCTTTGCATTGTGTGCTTGTATAAAAAGATTCCGACATAAAAGTGCCATTGATAGCAGCAATACTTCTCTATAAAAGAGCTGCTCACAGGAATTATGTACCAGATGATAGAGCTTCAAATAAGGATATAAATTATGTTACATTACTTCATTTGATTCTCTGAGGGATATTTAAGCTTCAAGCAAAGAACAGAAGGGGGTTTCGCTCCTGAGAAATAATTATTAATTGCAATTTACAGCTTATCCACTCAAATAAATGAATTTCCCTCTAAACTACCTCCTATCAATATCCCACATCCCACCCTCTCCCACAGGCCCAGAGAGGGACTGCTGCAAGGACTCAGTGCTCCCAAAAGAAAGGCTGGGGAGAAGTAGCTGCTGGAATTAAGTTTTAGGTGATATGAACAGCAGGTGGTTGGGGTGAGATCACAGGGACTTTGCTCCTCTCCCCAGCAGGGCTCTTTCAGCTTCATTCTACTACCACAATCATCCAATGACTGTTGGATGAGAGTCTGTTCCCAGGCTGGAATTGGAGGAATAATTCCCAATATTAACACACAAAGGCAGGACTGGTTGAAAGTATCAAGGCCATCACCACTTATCCTGTTTAGCTTTGTGTTTCAAGGCCCCTGGACAACCCAACTGCTCAGTTTTGAGTTTCAAACACACTTTAAATCTTAGCACTCCATGGTTTTTCCCGATCATTTTAGTCTGAGTTAGAACAGCCACTTATTTTTTTCCTTTTATTCTTCCTTTTTAAATACACACATCATTTGTCATTATTTAAATTTCTGTCTGCATTACAGACCTAAACCAAAGCCTGATCTATCATCCTATAACCCACTTAGACTTAGTCATTTATACCCAAACTCAGCCTGCTGAGCTATATTTTACAGCTGCAGGGATCCCACTTTATGGAGATAACTCTTCAGGCTTTAAAAGCAAGCAGTGATGAGTGCTCAAGGATGACCCTCCTGACCTCAGAACGTGCTTCTTCCAGAAGAGGCTGTGCAGGGAAAATTGTATATCCTGCATTTTTAGCACCAGAACAACCCTTTTTACTCTGCACAGGATCCACCCGAACTGCATCACTGCAAATATGTAGTGTGATATACATTAAATAAGTTACACTTTTATGGTGAGAGTATCCAATTCCTTGATGAAATCCACATGCAGCGCTTTCCCCACAGTGTAGGACAGACACATAAAATCATCAATTCACATTTATAGTGGCACTCGCTGCTGCTGCTGCTCAGTACACTGGGAGGGAAAGTTGCTGTGTTTCCCAAAGCTCTGTTGAACTAATTAAAATTATAATCAGTATTCTTTGTCATTATTTCCTTCTCCCCCCCCCTCCCAAATCCCCAAGGATTATGAACCTAAAAGTAAAACAGTTTGGATTTGAGCACTTTATGAGCTGAATGCCAACCAAAAAATAACTGGTTAACCCAGCAACCAGACTCCAGACTGTCACATCAATGGCCAGTCATAAAATCCCTGATTAAACAAACATGCCTGACCTCACTCCAGAGGTTTCATAACCTGAGGAAGCAGGAGCTTGATAACCACATTAGGTGTTCACATTAAAAAAAAAAAAAAAAAATCAACTGCAGAACATTAAAGTAATAAAGTGATTGATTGCAGCTCAAGTTTTCCAGTGCACCCAGTTGGGTAGGACTTTGGAGTCGCCAGGAATATAATGAAGCCTCTCCTTTCATTTTAGGAATGCTCTCCTGGCTGCTGCAGGTCAGCAGTGCTGGTACAAGAACAAGGGACAGGAGTTGCTGTGCCAACAGACCTGCTTTGTTATTTTGAATAGTAAAAAAAAAAAAACCTTACTGGATACAACAGATCCTGAGCCTTGTTCAAAATTAAGCATTTAATGAAACAGGCAAGATTTCCTCAATGGTCTAAGGTTTTCTTCCTTGGGCCCTGACCCCACGGAGGAGATCACTGGCAGAGAGACAGAATTCCCATGTCTGAACATATAAATGCACCGTGACGGAAGAATCAGCTCAAAAATTAAAGCCAAGAGGCCCAATCCCTGTCCCAACACCTTATCCAGTTCACTGCTCAGTCTCAAACTCCTCCTGCACAAACTGGTTGTTCCTCTGAAATGTGATGTAATCGGAAGAATTTCTTTCAGCACTCTCAAAAAAACCAGTTTACTGGCATTTTTCTTGTCACTTTGCCCTCCTACCAAAGCTGTGCTCCCCTGTTTTCTAGGGATTTTTGATTAACTAACCCTCTTAAAAGCAGTCACGCTTCAGAGGAGCGCCATGTTTATACAAATAGCTTTGATTTCAGCTCTTTAGAATCCAGAATCTGGATTTTGTTGCATTTAAGTTAATCTGGGGCTTTGATTGTTCCTTTATTAACTCCAGTGCTGGGTTTTTTGTTCAAAGAGTGATAAAAACACCGAATTCCCACAGATACCGTGGCCGTATTTTACAAAGATTTTTGTTGATCCAGCTGCCCACAATGCAGACAATACACGATGCCTTTTTGGAGCTCTTAAAGGCACCAGAAATAGAGTGTATTGTGATGTTTTCATGACAACCGTGCACAGAGAAACAGTCAAAACTCAGAAACCTTCAGTAGCCTGTTGATCTTCCCACGATAGGAAGATTGTCATCAACTTGCCTGAAATGTCTCCAGTGGAAGGAAAATATAAAGAATCCGTGAAATAAGGCCTCCATCAAGGCTTTATCAGTGACTTTAAATCCCATTGGAGGGGGATTGCAGGAATTTGACAGAACATTGCCACATTCCTTGGAATAAGGCACCAGCTCCTTCATGGCCTTTCAGCTGGGGAGACTTGAGCATCATGGATCAATCTGCTCAGCTCAGAGGAGCAACTCTCACCAGTGCACAGATCAACGCCTCTTTTATCACCCAACTTGCTCCCCTTGAAGAGAAAGAGCCGAAATCTCCTCGGTTGCCCCATCACGACGTCCAGAGAGGGAACGCTGGGTGCTCTCAGAGGGGTTTAAATCCAAACCACAGCAGGTGGTGTCAGTGAGGGTGCAATACTTCAAATACAGGCGGGGAGAAGGTTGTGGACAACTCTAAAGCAGCTGGAGATCCCTCCCTGACAGCCTTTGTGCACCAGATTGAACAGTGAGGCCCCACCTTGCTGATGTTCCCACTGCTCTCACAGTTATTCCCTGCAGAAGATCTCAGCATAATTGCACCATTTTTAGCAGTAAATGGAGTATGGAAGAGGATATTGGATAGGACAAGGGGGAATCTCTCCAAACAGGGTGGATGTCAGGAAGGAATCCTTCCCTGTGAGGGTGGGCAGGCCCTGGCACAGGTTGCCCAGAGAAGCTGTGGCTGCCCCATCCCTGGAAGTGTCCAAGGCCAGGCTGGAGCAACCTGGGCTGGTGGAAGGTGTCCCTGCCCATGGCAGGGGGTGGAACTGGATGAGCTTTAAGGTCCCTCCCAACCCAAACCATTCTGTGACTGCACTATTTCTGTGAATAAGTGTGGCTTGGGCACGGCAAAGGTTTAATTTATTTGGGTCTGGGTTTAATTTTCTCCCATTTTTTTCTTTCTTTCTTTCTTCCCAGTGACAGAAAACACCATCTGCTCCAGAAGCACTGAGGACAAGTCAGCTCTGCTTCCAGAGACAGCAACCACGGGAGGCATCACCAGCACTGCTCCTCCCATGGATGGCAAAGCCTGGGCATGCAGGGGCTTCAGCCTGAAACCCCTCAAAAGAGTCAGGAAAACCATCAGATCGAGTTTAAGGACCCAAAAATGCTGCAGGATTTTTTTGAAGTATTGAACAAGCAGGAACTCCCCTTGTCATGAGAGAGAGCCGGGTTTGTGTTGCCACCAGGAGCACAGGGCAGGAGCTTGGCTGCTGCCAGTTGAAATTCCCCAAGCACTAGTTTTGTGTCTGCTGAAAAGCTTAGTTCTTATAATATATCATATAGATACATCGAGTTCCAGTGCTGCCTCTTTGCTGTGGTTTGAGGAGCACATTTGATCACGAGCCCTTGGACTACTGAACGATAATTGAATTTTGCTGCTGTTTGATAGTTGTGTACCTGGAGCATCTACACTAAATATAAGTAACACATATTAAAAAAAAAAAAAAATCAAATGTCTTTCACGTTCTAACAGCAAACATTCCCTGCTCCCTGTGTCGTGGACCCAGCTGAGGGCTGTGGGCTGACGTCTGTCATCTGTGCGCTCAGCATGTGCCACACGCGGCTCCTCAGAGTTAATTGTCTGCTCAGCTTTTGTCCCTTTCACCCAGGTTTTCTCCGAGTGAACTGCCTGTCACTGCTCACTTACTCCTGCGTCTCCACAAATTAACTCGGCGCCCGGCAGGGCTCAGCCTTTCCCACATTCCTACACCCCTTGTGCCATCTAGTGATGGATGGGAGCAGGGAGAAGCCTCCCGCCCCCCCTCCCTGAAATATTCCCGGGTTTATTCCAGCTTTTCCCCCTGACAGATCCCAGCATTGAAGCATCCAGGGAAAAATTTAGTCGCTGTCTCACACGGTGATGCCATAAATAAAAGGACTTGTAGCATCTCCTTCAGGAAAAGCGCTGGGGGGGGATTAAAAACGAATGGCAGAGGCATAAACACGTGCAGGGGGGAAAAAAACAACAAACCCAAACTAAACTTCTGACAACAAATATTTTCTGGAAATTTAATGACCAAACACAACCAAACACCGGAGGCCATCACGGGGTTTGTGCTTTGCACACAACATCCCTGACAATGGCACTCCTGGAGAGTGGTGGGAGATGGAAGAAGAAGGAAAACAAGTCTCCCAGAGGACATCAAAATGATGGAGATACGTGCATAAACAAGTTTTAATTCCCGTGGGGTTGGCAATTCCCTGAAGTCACACGGAGTAGCCAGCACTTTGCTATTTATTTTGGCACAAAATTGCAGTATTCCAAAGGGAGCAGAGGTGTGATCAGCCCACCCCCTCTCCCATAAACCCTGCCAACATCCAGGTTTGTCTTCAAAAGCTGGTTAAAATATGTTTTTTCTTGTGTATCAGCAAGGATTAGATCTTTCATATGGCTTGGAATGACATCCTGGATGAGTCTGAGGAGGAACCCCGAACCAAACTGGACACTGCTCCTTCCAGCCCAAATCAGCAAGGTGAATACAATAAAATGCTTATCCACAAAGCTTTAACAAGCTTCATGTGCATCATTATCAACTAAATATAGGGTGGGTTTTTTTCTCTTTGACCCATCTTTACACACAAGAAATTCCCTGTGTCTACCATAGAAACAGACTGGCATTATTAATAGAGACAAAGTAACCAGAACCCAAGCTTATTAATACCCACATCTGCAGACAGAATTACCAAAAGACAGAAAACTATCAGCTTCCATATCAGTTAACATCTAATTAACATTCCTGAAACCAGGGAGCACAGGGGAGAACCTTTAGTCACTTCAAGCTCTCACAACTCCATTACATTGGCTATATATATATATATATATTTTTTTTTTTTCCCAAAAGCAAAATCAGAATCCAGGGGTTATCAGTAATTCAGCACCAAGATACGAGCTCCAGAAAGCATCAGCCACCATTTAACTGCCTGCTATCTTTTATTTTTCCCTTGTGTTGGCCCCTGGACACAGAAAACCAAGTCCTCGAGGCCTCCCAGTGCAGAGCAAACCTCTCCTATCAATGCTCACCTCCACTAAAAGTCACTTCCCTGCACAGCATCCCCTTTTCCAACAGGTTTGAGACCAAGGAATAAAAACACAAGTTTTTTCTCCGCACAAGAAACCCCATCAATTATTGTGCAGATGGGGAGATCGAGTCTTGGGGTGGAATTATCCCAAAATAAACTCACACAGAGAAATGGGTCTCATATTCCCATATCCCAGATAGTAACAACACATCTCAAATCACCTCCTGCACCAGTAAATCCAGAACCAACACTGATTAATCCCAGCAGGTTCAGCCTGAACCCCCCAACACCAATTTTACTGTTCTTAGCTTTGCCTGAACTCACCCTGAATGTTACAACAAAGCCAGACTTTCAACATTATTCTTTTTTTTTTTTCCACCATGAAATAATAAATTGAATCTGACAAATTAATTATCAAAGGACACTTCATTAGCCAGAGTACCTAACAAACAGCTCTTCTGAAGAGACTCGTGCCAAAATGCTGTTGAAAACATAAATTCTGCTTGTTTTTAGCACCTTAAACAACATCTAATGCATTGCCAGAGCTGAGGCTTTCACCCAAGGTCTCAGTGACAGAAAGCAGGACAAATGATTATTGATAAAAATACAAACAAAAGGAAAAAAAAAAAGCCATAAAAATTGTTACCTTAGTCATTGTGAACAGCACAGCCAAGGGCACCTCCCTCCCTGCCTTCTCCAGGAGCAGATGTGGCACTTGGGGACACGGCTTGGTGGGGAGTAAACAGAGAGAAGAGCTGGACTTGATGATCCTGGAGCCCCTCTGCAGCCAAAATAATTCTGGGAAAGCAAAAAGCCAGCTTTTCCTCCTCTCCCCTCTTAAATCAAAGCCTAAACCTGACCCCACCCTAATTCCCTAATAATTCCCAGCTGGGCCCAATGACCATCCCACTCCCCTGGCCCTCCCAGCCAGCCCAGTGCTCCCAGCTGTCTGTCATCTCTTGCCTTGCAGATTTACACAATTGTTATATCGTGCTGTTATATTTTTTTTGGAAACCTCAGCTGTGCTAGGGAAGCCATTTAATCAGCAAACCAGCCTGAGCAGGGCTGTGGTAAGGGCAGGTTTTGGACTCTGGGAAGGTTTTGGAGGTGCCTTCTCGCCCTGTGGTGCAGAATGTGCCTGGTTTTGCACGAGAATTCGGCGGGTGATGTTTCTCCTGCCCCGTTTTTGGCACTGGCACCCCATCAGGATGGGGGGCACCTCCACCCCAACACCAGTGCTGACCCCTTCCTACCCATGCCCACACAATTTTGTAGGGTCCTCCTTTCCCACCACATTGCCCAAGGATAATTGGGGTGAGCAGTGAATCATTACCACCTACAAACTTGGTTCCAGACGGTGCAGACGGAGAAATGAGTAGATGTTGATTGTCCAACCTCCACGTTCCCTGATCAATCTGCCAGTCCCCGGTGTATCAAACTTTTAGTGTGCTCTAAAACTGAAGAACTGGGTGTGTGGCTGCATTTTGACTGGTGTTATTCATCCCCCAGAGAACAATTATTTCAGTGTTTGTCTGCTGACAGCAAAGCATTTCTTTAAACACGAACCCTCCAGAATTTAAAAGGCAAGGCTGGAACGTTTCTGCTTTATATCACACGATCCTTTTCCTCAAAAAAACCCCCCACTTTTCAACCCAGTGCCCAACTCAAGCTTCCCAAAATGCTGGAGTTTGGCAGATGTGGTGTTTTGTGGCGTGTGGATTAATGCTTTTAAGACTTGCCTCTAATTTTATGTAGTTATTTAAAATTAAAAAAAAAAAAAAAAATTTAGGTTTCCTATGGCAAGATTTGATAGGATCACAGCTCTTTGTCATTTTAAATGAAAATGTAACATTAAATTTTATTGTGGGATACATCAAGAACTCTCAAAAGAAAAAAAAAAGATCTTTTATGTTTAAGAAATCCATGAGGAGAAGCTCCTTGGAGCAGTGTGGGTGTCCTGGGCTGATCACCCAGGCCATAAATCTAAATTCTCAGTGGAAAAAGAGTCCAGTTGGATCTTAAAATGTTTGGGACTCAAAGGACAAGAGTGGCACAAAGTAGATATTAAACCACTGCATTGTTCTATAATTTCTATATTCTTTTAATAATTTACTTTAGGAGATTTTTTTACCCTAACATTTTTACAGCCTCTTCAGATTCAGATGCTCTACTTCCTCTTCCACAAGTTCAGATGCTTTTAAGCAAATTTCTCTATGAAACATTAATGTCTGATCATGTAGCTGTTCTCTGACCAGAATGAAAGTCAAGTTTGATTTAATGTGATCTCCATCTTTTCTAATTTTTTTTTTCCCCTCCCAACAACCTCTGTTTTATTCGACCTGTTGACTACCAGGCTATTTCTAAGCTGCTGAGATCATGTGTGAAATAAGACCACCAAACTCCCATTCTTTACTTCAGTTTTTCAGCAATTAATTCCCTTAATTAATTTAGAGGTAAAAAAAAAAAATAATCACTCTGCATCTCACTCAATCAGTATCAGATGTTCAGCTCCCTTTTTTTTTTCTGTTTATTTGATCAAATATAATCTGAAGGGGTTGCTTATTTGTTTCTTTGTCTTGTTTTTACCTTGCCAATTTTACATGCTGAGCAGTAACTTAACCACTTCACTTTTAATTTTCTTGGCCACCTGTTGAAATTTTAATGAAGAAATAACTTTCAGTCAGTCAATGTCTCACTCTTATCAGGAGCTTTATTTTTCCTAATCATCTCTAATGTCTCCTGGGCTGTTACTTCATCTACTCTACCCAAACTGGCTTTGAGCAGACAATTAACTGGTAGAAAAACCTACACCAATTAGAAATATCAGCCATCTGCAAGGAGATGGCTGCTGATCACATGGGGCTTGTTCGAAAAGCGTCACCTCATAAATTACATATAAAACCCTACATATACAAATAAAATATACAAATAAAACCAGAAATTCAGCCTGATTTAGGGCAGCAGAAATTTTCTTTGCTTTGCTCTTTAGTGAATGCTTTTACCTGGACAAGGGGAGTGAATCATGCTCAGGGCATCTTCTGTTTGCTCCTAAAGAGGAGGTTTTTGGAATCATCCAAGTGGAGCAACCTGGAAGGTGTCCCTGCCCATGGCAGGGAGTTGGAACCAGATGAGCTTTCAGGTCCCTTCCAACCCAAACCATTCCAGGATTCCATGATCAGATTGTAACACCAGGTAGCCCCAAAAATGCTTAATCTTTGAATGAGTCCACCAGGAGCACAAATGGAGGAGTTCAGTTCTCCTCTTTCACAGAAGCAAAGATGAGCCTTCAAGGCTGAGATCTACAAAAGGACATTTCACCACCTATTTTTAAAGCCAGTGGTTTCCTCACTTTTCAACCAAAAGGAAACCTGACCAAAAAAGCCTTGAGGAAGGAGAGACCACTCATACACAGGCCCAAAAGTGGTGGTGAACCATTAATTACACCCCTTTCCACTGATGGATCTCATTGAGGAAATCCACCTTGATAAGATTAAAATATCCTCACAGCAGTCTGAAATAAGTGCCAACATGCACTTCAATCACTCCTCTTTCCCTAAATTCTTTTTCTTTTCAGCTTCAAAGAACAGAAGAGTGAGGAGTTGACGAGGAAGAAATAATCAAGCCAATAAAACTCCTCCCTTCTGAGTATCCAAGCATCCCCCTTGCTTTTCTTCTAATTAGACCATAATTAGAGTAGTCACTGATTTTTACTGCCACCTCGAATCTTGTGGGGCAATTTTCTTTTCAGTGGGTGTTGCTGGAGAAGGTGGGACAGGTGGAGAATTCAGCCCAATTTCCAGTTGCATCTTCCCACCCTTGGGGAGCAAAAGGAAAAGGTGATGTCCCTCCAGAGGGAAGAGAAATGGGGCTGAGTGGTGCCTTCTCCCGTCCCTTTGGGGGACACCTGTGGCAAATGTTCAAAACTTGTGTGACCAAGGCCCTGAGCAGCCTGGGCCAACTTTGAAGTCCAATTTTTGAAGCTGAATCTAAATCCTGGCCTGAGAAGAAGGTTTGGCCTGATGTCCCTTCAGCTGAAGTTATTCCAAGCACCGAGGGGTTGTTACAGTGTTTTTTTTTTTAAGGCTTAAACTGTGAATGGTTTGTGTTGATTTTATTGTGCTAAATTAGTATTACTATGACTAATGTAATGAGGTTGTTGAGCAGAATAAAGTAAAATCCATAGTTCAAGCCCTGTTCTCCCAGGTTTGTGTTTTGATGTGGCCCCAGCACTTTGAGGAGAGGGAACATTAGCAAGTCAAAGATTCCCAGAGTCATTATAACCTTTCCACAAAAGGAGTATATCAAAATGTAAACTGTGCCTGTGCCAAGGAAATGTTAATGAGTGGTATCTGGAAAGGTTAAATATAAATACATATAATTACAGCTTGCTGCTGACAAGAAATTATTAGTTTCTTTCTTCCTCAGAAGGCATGGCTCCAAAATACTAAACTGAAATAAAAGTATATCTCCAATCCTGCAATCACAATAGGCCTTGGAGAGCTGCAATTATATCAATCAGTCAGAAATAAGTTGAATACATATCACTGTTAATGTCCTCAGTCAGTTCTATATTCCCCCCTTGTGGATAAATGGAGAGAGATTAGTCAGGAATGTGCTGTGAAAACTGGAATTTCGCAAGTGCATTGAGAAATCACTTCATGTATATTTAAAAAAGATAAAATATAAGCTCCAAATTGTAGAAGGAAAAACAAACAAACAAAAAAACACACAAAAAAACCCCCAAACAAACAAACAAAAAAGAAACAACCTACAAATCCAGCACAAAGAATAAATCTGTTCGCATTCATAGGCGGGACTGAAAAATGTGTTTGTGAAAGAAATGATTTAAACGCTCTATATTTCATTAGATTGGAGGGGGAAAATTCATTTCTTCCCCTGGAGGGTAAAAACTAATATGCTCCTAAGTGCAGGAAAAAACAGAGCCATTCTGAGCTGACATTTGCAATTAAAAAGAGAAAATATTTAATGGGAGCTGGTGAATACTTTGCGAAGGCAAAGTCGCTTTTAGCCCTTAGAAAATTTCTCTTTTATTAGAATTTGCTTCACTTACCAGTTCCCACTGTATTGCATGGAAAGGGAACGCTGGGAAACAGGGATGGACTGGCCCAAGGAGTGTTTGAAGATGCTGCAGGTTGGCAGAAAGGAACAGGTTGCCCAGAGAAGCTGTGGATGCCCCAGCCCTGGAAGTGTCCAAGGCCAGGTTTGAGCAACCTGGGCTGGTGGAAGGTGTCCCTTAAAGTCCTTCCAAATTCAGATTATGTTTTGTTTTGTTTTTTTCTGGATAAAACATATAATTAATGACTTTTTAATTTCTACAGCTTCTACATTTGCTTCCCCACAACAGCCCCATCAGCTTCAGTCAAGACTATGAGAAAACCAGAATATGACCCAGCTGATCAGAAACACGAAACCAGCTGAAACAAATCCTTCTCTGCCTGTTGGGCACTGATGGATTTTTTTTTTTAATTTCTTTTCCTAAAGGAGCAGCAAACATGAACTCCCACCAGTATTCTTTCCTTTTTTTCCTCTCCCTCTTCCTCCCCCCTGTTATTTTTGTAACGCTGTAAATCTTTGGCCACCACATCTGTTTAACTGCACACACCCTGATTAACTGTCTAATGATTTTGAGAGATGAAAACCATTAATTTTGATTAGGGGGCTTAAAGCAGGCACTAACTCTTACTTTAATTAGGGTGGCATTGCCCTAATGAAGCAAAGGTGGCTGAAACCAAAGCCGGCAGAAGTTCCCTGTCCCCTCTTGCCCACTCCCACCCCAACACTTCTCTACTTATACACAAGAAAACAGCCAGAATTTTAATAAAATGTCAGGCCAGTAATAAAAGACCATTTTTATTTGACCTTTCAGTAGAATATAACCCAGTTTGTAGTGAAATGAATCTGCAGTTTGAGTAGAGCTGGGCAAAAAAAATAGATTTATTGTGGTGATATTTAGGACCCTGCACGTTTTTCCTTTCAAATTAGGATTACAAATAAAACCTGACAATTTCTCAAGCAATTATAACCAATAAACAGACTTATGCTCAGTCTGCTGAAACATTTTCTTCCTTTCTCCTCAAAACTGCTGCAGTGTTGACACTTTTGGTTTCCTTTCAGTACAAATTCCCTGAATTATAAACCCAAAAGTCGCTGCAATGGAAGAAAATTAGTTCTCATTTGAGTAAGACACATCAAAAGAATCCCAGAGTCATTAAGATTGGAAGGGCATCGAGTCCAACTTGTTCCCCATCCCCACCTTGTCCCCCAGCCCAGAGCACCGAGTGCCATGTTCAGACCTTCCTTGGGCACCTCCAGGGCTGGGCACTCCAAACCTCCCTGGGCAACCCCTTCCAGTGTTTAACAACCCTTTCCATGAAGAAATTCCTCCTGATGTCCAACCTGCCCCTCCCCTGGCATCATTAAAACCTACTTATTTTCCTTGACCTGGCCAAAACTGACTTTTATATTCTTTTTAAGAAGAGCCAGACCTGTTCTTGCGAGTCCAAGAGCAGACCAGGAGCTTGTCTGTACCTGTTAAACCCAAATTCTTTGTTTTCCCATTGGATGGGGAACGTTTCCACACCCTTGGTGGGTCTTTGCCAGCGCTTCCATCCCGGGCAGCTCCTCCCAGCAGCTGACAGATGTGATGAGAGGGCTCTGAACGCCACACAAAAGCCACCCATGAGCCGTCCCCGCCGCTTCGCCTTTCAGATCCGCAACCCCAAGCCAAGCAACGGGTAAACACCTCATTGGATCCTGAAATATTCCCCATTTTCATGGTAATCTGTGAGTCAGATACTGCAAATGCTCCCCGAGTTGCAGTATTTATGTAATTTCTCTGGTGGTTCAGCACGGTGTGTAACACCAGCAGTCATCTGCAAGGTCACAATTCTTTTAAATATTTCTTATTCTAAAGCCTGTTTAAGTTCTCTGCTTTAAAACTGTAATTAAAGCTTTCAGGGAAATCCTTTCTTTCATGTCACCCAGGCCCTCCTCTCACTCCTCACTTGCCTACACCATATCCCACATAAGAACCCGAAATACAGATTTCTCTCCTACACCTGCCGTGAAATATGGTCCTGGTAATTGAATTAAAGCAAAGTTCTCCAAAATAAATGAATTTACTGTAGCAGATGGCCAGCTAAAGTAGCCTGTGCTCCAGCTTCCTGTGTGGCAGCCAAGTTGATTTAAATCAGCTAGGAGAGAGGTAGTTTTTAATCAGGTCAGCTGACAGTTATTAGAGCAAACCTGATGGAAATTCAGAAATTCAGGGAAAATAAATCTGCTACGGACCCAACGTTTCCCTCCCGTGGGGACCCAGGGGATAAAACTTTTAAGGCATTAAAATTGTTCTGGTTTGGGGTAATAAGATTTAGTAGAGCATGGCAGGCTTTTATTTCACTCTTTAGGCTCCTCCATGCCTTTGGTTTAGTGGAAGAGGTGCCACATAAAACCAAGCACCACGGAACAAGAAGGAAAAAAGGTCCAGTTCTTGGCTGCCTTGCAATTTTTACTCCTGCTCAAACCAGACATAAAATACTACGAAGTCAAAATAGCTGCACTTTATACCCAGCTTGCAAATGAAAATAAAACCAAAAGGGGAGAATTTGTGCAGCAAATAGGACCTATTTCCTTCTGTCCTGACTTAACATTCATTTTAACCATCCCTTTCATAGAAAATCTCTTTGCTAAGCATAGAGAGGAGACACAGGTGAGTTTATTGTACCACCTGAGATGTCCCATCAGTGTCTTTTAATTATGATATTCCTGATGGCTCTGAACCGTGGAACAACAGCTGGGTTTTATCCTCCAGGTAGGGAATGAAACCTCCACACTGCTTTCTCTCTCGTTTTTGCAGATGTTTGCTACAAAGCTCATTCAAAAAGAGATTTTCCAGCCTGTTGGACAGCTCTAATATTTATTTTCACATGAAAATCAGGACGAAAAGCTGGACTTCAGAAGTATTTTTGGGAGCACATATTCAGGAAGGAGATCAACTTGGAAATAATGGATTTTTTTTCCTATCAAATGGGATGTTTAAACATTTTCCATATTAAAGAGGAAGCACAACCTGAGGCTCTAAAATTCATGTTCCCACCATCCAGAGATAAGCTTTGTCTCAGTTCCAGTAACTTCCAGGAGCCTCATCACTGAGAATTACTTGATAAAATCACAGAATAGAATCATGGAATTGTTTAGGTTGGAAAAGGCCTCCAAGATGATCGAGTCCAACCATTCCCCAGCACAGCCAAGGCCACCAAGTGCCATATCTACTTACCTTCTAAATCCCTCCAGGGATGGGGATGCACCACTGCCCTGGGCTGCTGTGCCAGGGCTGGACAACCCTTTCCATGAAGAAATTATCCCAATATCCACCCTAAACCTCCCCTGGTGCAACTTGAGGCCAATTCCTCTCGTCCTGTCACTTGTCCCTTGTGAGAAGAGACCAACCCCCACCAGGAGCTGATAAACTGTGGATCCAATTTAACCAATCTTTACCCACATGAGGCAGAAAATACACGTGTTGGTGCTTAAAAGTCCTATCTGGTGACAGGAATATTTTAAAAATTCAGTCTTTACCTGCAGCCTTTTTTTCCTAAATCACAGGATATCTCAAATTGGAAGAGACACATTGGATCACCGAGTTCAACCCATATCTATTTGTATATGGGATATTCCGTGTATTTTTCTTTTAGTAGGTTGCTAGAAAATCAAGTGTGGTTGGAATAGATTCATTCATTAGTGCTGGAGGTGATTCTGCCATTTCTCTTGAGGTAGATGAGGCTAAAAAAAAAAAAAAAAAATTGTTTACATTAGATTTGGCTTAAGTTTGCATGGCCTTATTAAAAATACCTTCCCAGGACAAGTTTCTGTAGCAGGCTGCCATTAAAGCACAGCTCCAAACCTCCTGGTCCAGGCAGAAAGGAGCAAAATAAAAATAGGAGATTGTGGTGCTGAGTGCCCAGAGCTGGGGTATCAGCACTCAGAGTCCAGCCCCTCCTCGGTGTTCCATCCTTTTTTGCTCCTCTTTCCCTTCTTTAGCCTGGCTCGTGCTTTGGGATTCACAGCATTCCAAAAGGGGCATCTCGCAGGATCAAAGCCTTCAAGTGGGTCCTAATCATTGGGTTGAACTTCAGACTATTCCTGTGCATAAAAGATCACAAAACCCGCGCTCCACACAGCGCTGCTTCATTAATGCCACAAGCAGCCCCAATTAGGGAGCTGTTGTTTCCAACAATGAGCTCAGAAATGCAGGGAAATGGGCACAAGGACTTTGTTTATTGGGTGGTGCCGTTGAAATGTCATCTCTGGTGCAACTTGCTGTCAAGGCAGCCCAGAAATCTGTTCCCAAGTCTTTGGGGGGGAAAAAAAAAACAAAACAAAACGAAACAAACCAACCCACACCAGAAAAATACAGCTATTTTTATAGTGACATAAATGGCAAATATGTATCCAGAAACGTTCAGCAAGTGGGTTGTTTTTATTTATTTATTTTATTTCCGTGGCTAAATGAGGTGAATGTGAATAAAGTGAGTCAACAGAGTGTTTGTTACAGTTGATGTCTCTGTGTGAACAGGATTTCCAAGGACCAGAAGGTACAATTTCAGGTTGACAGTGTTGTAGTAACCAGAAATACCTTCTGGTTTAGTCTAAACCAGGCTCTGGCCTGTAACACCTCAAACAGCCACTTTTCCTGGCAAGGGGGAAAATGAAATGCAGTGAGATTTATTCTCCATGAATAGGGATTTCTACCCTTTATAAATATTCCTTTTCATGGAAGCAATTTTCCCCTTGTAATCAATGCAGGTTTGGAAAAGGAAAGCACACCTTTGTGTTGTGTTGTGGCTTAATAAAATCATGTTTCACACCCTTTAATTTCATCTTCCTGCAGAAAAAAAAAAACAACACCCAAACCAACCAACCAACCAACCAACAAAACCCAAACAAACAAACAAAAAACCAAAACCAAAACAAAACAAAAAAACCCACATACCCAAACAAACCAGAAAATTAACATGAAAGAATCTTCCACCCCAAAATGTAATGATTTCATTTCTTAAAAATCCACTGGCTAAAGAAATCAATGTGACATTTGGGTCCACAAATAATCAATTACAAAAAATGTAGTCAAGCAGAAACAAAAAGCAACAGTAGGATCTCAGAGCAGACACTTAATTGCTTAAATTTCTTAAATATCTGAAGTGAAAGGTAATAAATTAAGAAGCCTAATTAGATATTGATTTAAATAAATTCAGCCTCCTGGTGACTAAGCAATGGTTATTAAGGGTTCTGGTGTAAATTGAAAGCAATGAGAGGGAAAAAAAAAACCCAAATATTTTTGTTGCCCTGGTTCTGAGAAAGGCAAACTAAAATTAAAGTCTCGTTCCCCCAGAAGTTCCATGATTTGGAAACACGTCCTTGTTATTGCACTGAGACCCTCGTGGTATTTGGGGGGAAATAACTGGCTGTTCAATAAAGTAATGAGCAACAGGGTCCAATTTTGGAATCAGCCCTGACAGGGGTGGGGTGTTTGGCTCATCAGCCTCAGCATTCTTTGGGAAAGATTCTGCTTTTCCAGAGTGAAAACTTGCCAAGCAACTCAACAAAAAGGAGGGGTGAAGCCCTACTATTAACATAAATAAATAAATAAAAATTAATTTAAAAATTAACATATGAACAGATAAAGTAAGAAATAGAAACATTAAATTAAAATGAATAAATAAACGGATGAACAGACACGTTAATAAATAATAATGAAAATGAAATTAAAGCAACTACCATTTTTAAATTAAATAGCATCATAATACAGATAAAACAACTTGCAAAGCCCTTTCTTTTACCCTCATCTCTCTCCTTTCTCAGCCCCCGCTGTCCAACACTCTCTTTGACAGTTCTGTCACATATTCTGTGCTCTCTAATGTGTGGTTTGACTATGCCCTGTATTTCGGATGCTTCCTTGATGGTAGGTTGCTTCAATATTCTAACAAGCCTGCTGTAAATAAAGAATAAGCATTACACTTTATTTGTCATGGACTCATTTCAGGGATGTATTCAGTTGTGAAGGGGGAAGTTATTGTAAATCACCATCACCAAACCGAGATGAATTGGACCCACAAATTGAAGTGACAGTTGCCAGACACAGCTATTGCCCGTGCCAATCATTTCTTCCCGCAGAGTTTTTTCTGGGATACAGCCCTGGAACAGTTGTTGTTTCTATTAGTGAGAGGTGTTTGGAGCCTCCTTCTTGGTTAGGTTTATTTTTTCTTTTTTTGTGTGTTACCTGACCACAAAAATGTAGAAAGTAAAATGAGTTTATGCACAGAAATTGGACAGTACCTTCGCTGGGCAGCGGTTGGGTTTGGAAGTGTTTGGATTGCTCCTCTCAGCATCTCTAATTTCTTAAGTCTTCTTCTTAACTCAGTTTTAAATTTTAAATTGTTTGGAATATTTGCACCTACTGCAAGATTCTCCCCCTTTTTCAGTGCGTGAATGTCACCACATTATGGGGAATTGCAAATGTGGTGCAACCCTGTGAGTGTTAGAAAATGAGAGAAAGGTTTTGGTTAGAAGGGACCTTTTAAAATCATCTACTCCAACCCTCCTGCAACCAGCAGGGATTGGGTGCTGTCCTGTTAATCACAAGCTCAGAGCAGCTGCTGATTCCTTTGGATTGTCTTCCAGGAGCTGTTCTGCTGCTCTGCTCTGCAGAAGTGCTCTGGAGCTGCTAATGGCATTATTTTTCCGTGATTGAAGGTTCCCCACAGATCCCAGCCAATGTTTTGGTCCTGACTGACACCGTTCTGTGAACTACAACTCATTAAATTAGCACAAGTTTGGTTTAGATTAATTGGGTTACGAGGAGCTTGACACGCTCCATCTGGAGCAGAGCCCTCAGTTGTCTCCTGCTGGGGATGAACCATCCCATTCATGAAAAGGCACTTCATTTACTAAAACAGATAATTTCCAGATTTAGCATTTCCCACAAGGGATAAACGGTGTTCCTGGATTCCTGCAGATTTCCCTGAGGGAAAAGGGGGGACAGGATGGTGGTGAAATGGTTCTGTGGTCAAGCACCTGAGGAGCAATTCAGCTCTGCTCTTTCCTTCCCTCTCCATGTCAAATATAAACCCTCAAAAAAAACACCCCTTAAAATGACCTAAAAGCACCTGGGAACCATGGCCAGGAACCCCTTGTAGATGTGATCGATAAGTATCATATGAACACTTTGTTCAACTAAAAAGGATATAAAATATAGATCATTTCTCTTATGTATAATCTTCAAAAAAAAAAATCAGAACATATAAAATACAGATGAATCCTTTCATGTATAATCTCCAGAAAAAAAAAGAAAAAAAAAAAAAAAGAGAGAACAGTATTATTCTGAGGACTAGACTAGAACATTAGCAAAAGAGATTTATGGGAGTACAAGCATTGGGAGACTCGTAAACCAGGTGTACCTTCAAACTTTAATGAGGGCAGTGGCTTGGGAATGTCGCTCTGTGAATACTGAACCATGTTGTGGATAAGAAACATCCTACCTGAGTCCTCCTCACAGCCAGATCTGGGCACTCTGTGCAAGACTTTTAACTCAGTGATGCCCCTGAAACTCAGAACACGTCGCTGAGGAGGTTTAACCCTTCTTGCCCTCCCAGAAACCCGAACCAAGCGGCCAAAAATGAATGTTTTGGGGTGTTATTTCAAGCACAGACGTGATTGCAGCTTTCCTGGATGATGTGTTAATATTTGAACCTGATTATACCAGCCTTTCACCTCAGGGGAGCAATGGAAGTTTCTCCCAGTGGATTTTTCCACAGTCAGACATTTCAGGGCCCTCAGAAATATTGGGAATGTTTCTTCTGCGCCATGCATTGGGATTTTATTTCGTGGCCCCCTCACCTAACCCAATAACTCCTGCTGAAATTAGATCAGGCATTTTAGGAGGAGATTCGATCTTATTTTACAGATCCTCCTTGATGCTGCATGAACCACATCCATTATTAATCTGTTCCAGTGCCTAATTACCCTCGTTAAGAACACAATGAAGAAATTGTCTGATTTCTGTTTGACCTTTTTCTGTGTTCGATTTCCTGCCATTTCTGGTCAAAATTTCCTGGTAGTCTTTCTGATAATGTTTCTCCCAGATTCTCTCATAAATACCCCTGCTCATAATAAATTTATCTATACAAGTAATGCTCATAATAAATGTATCTATAAATTACAAGTTCTCTTCCTGGCCTAGAGTGAAAGTGGTCTATGCAGATAACAAATCTAGCCCCCAAAAACCGAAAACAAACAAAAAACTCAACCCTCCTAAAAAAAAAACCCTAAAGAACAGAAAGAACTAAGGAAAATAAAATGCACCATTTTTAAAAAGGTGTGATTTATTAAAAAGAAACTGAGTGGCTCACCTTGCATCATGGATATTTAGACAAAAATCCAGCGTTTAAGGTTCAATTCCAAGGTTTTAACGCCTAGAATTCATTTCTGCAGCTCTCAGTGCTGTGTTCAAGGTGCCCAACTGCTAAATCCATCATCCCTTGGATATGATATGGGAATATACACAGGAATAAAGGCCAATATTTCCACTGGTGAGACCCCTCAATTCCTGTGTCTGGTTCTGACCCCTCACTGCAAAACACACCCTGAGGGGCTGGAGAGTGTCCAGGGAAGGGAAAGGAGTTGGGAAGGGGCTGGAGCAGCAGGAGGGGCTGAGGGAGCTGGCGGGGCTTAGCCTGGAGAAAAGGAGGCTCAGGGGGGACCTTCTGGCTCTGCAATCCCTGACAGGAGGGGGGAGCCGGGGGGGGTCAGGCTCTGCTCCCAGGGAACAGGGACAGGAGGAGAGGGAACGACCAGAAGCTGCACCAGGGGAAGGTCAGGTTGAACATCAGGAGGAATTTGTTGCTGGAAAGGGTGGTCAGGCAGTGGAAGGGGCTGCCCAGGGAGGTTTGGAGTGCCCACCCCTGGAGGTTTCCAAGGAATGGCTGGATGTGGCACTCAGTGCTCTGGGCTGGGGGACAAGGTGGGGATGGGGCACAGGGGGCACTCCATGGTCTCAGAGCTCTTTTCCAGCCTCACTGATCCCGTGATTCTGTGATCCCAGAAGAATTCCATCCTGCTAATTCAGGTGTCCAAGACTGATCTCTGCTCCTGCTGGAGCCACAACACTGTTAATGAGTTCTTGATCCCTCCCAACACCCACATTTCCTCCAGGATGGGTAAATACGTGCAAACAACCCCAAAAGCCTTTTGTGACACCACATGGGTGACAGTCAGAGCACATTTGGTTGTATTATTTGCATCTCCCTGACTCCTACACAGAGTTTCCATGGGAAAACTGCAGAAAGCCTACACATGGTAATTTTTAGTGCAGCCTCTAAACCTATCATCTCCCAAAAATGTCCTTTTATAGCCTTGTCAATCAATGTATAATTAACTGGATTTACATACAGAACAGATGGGAATTTTGGAAATGTTTCTTTTACTAAATGCATGTGAGGAGGAATTAAAAAAAAAAAAAAAACAACAAGAGAAGAAGAACCATGACTCGGGGATTTGATATATATGTATTCCTAATGTGATGTTGAATTTAATTAAGTTCTATAAATATGGACAGTAAAATGTGCAGCAAAACATGCCAAGCATTACTAATTACAAACAAAAACAACTTCTGCCTGGTATTGGGAGGAGAAAGTAAACAAATACCATATTTCACGGTGAAAAGTAAACATCAGGGTAATGCCAGTGACTTCAGATAACCTCTTTAAAGGGAATTTTCCCAAGATTTAGGGACAGGAAGGCTCTGCCTTTGACTGGGGAAGGGCAAGAAGGTCAGGATTCAGATATTAAAAACAAACAAACAAACAAACATTTCCAGATAGTTCTTACAGAAGAACATGGAGCTGCCTTATCTCCCTGTACTGGGGTTGGGAATATTTTCCCTGGATTTAAAAAAATGGCCCATAAATTTGCCCAAGCATGGTGGGGTGCAGGGTGTTGCATCATCATGGTCATCACCAGCACTTAATTAATATTTCTGATTGAATGCAAAGGATAATATGTATAATTTCAGGCTAACTTCCTTCATCCATATGTTAATCCATCAGAATATCACATTTAATTGCTAGTTGCTATTTTCTTTCTTTCCATGAGCTCTTCTCTAGGTGTATTTTCTCCCTGTTGGAGTCCTGGGTCAGACAGAGTTCTCCTGGTAAATTAAGGACATAAAAGAACAGAGAAATGTGACTTTTTTTCCTGTTCTCTCTGCACACTCCCTAGACACTCAAACCTGGCTTTTTGACAGCTCAGTTTAGAACTGGAAGAGCAAAGAGAATGCAAAATTAGAAGGGACTAAAATGAATAAACATCTCCTGATGAAAACTATACTAATATTCACTATTTTGGAAGAAGACATCCTTTCAATACCTGTAAAATAAAAATTCCCTACAAACTCACCTGAAATTGCTAAAATAATGCAGATAATTAGAACAGGAGCTCCTGGCAATGGGCTTTTTGTTCTGCCACTGACCACTCTCAGACAAGGAGCTGAAATTCAGGCTCCCAAGCTAAGGCTTGGACTCTTTCATCCTTGTGGGTCCCTTCCAACCCAGCCTATTCTGGGATGTTCTCTGACACATATTTATGAGCTGGACTAAGAACTGTGCAGCTTCCCTTGCCCTGTGCAGAAATTCTACATCACGAAGCACTTTAAAGATGAGACTCAAATTTGAGATTTGCTTTCAAACCACAGCCAGTTCCTGGGCATTATGTTCTTGTTTTATTAATTCAGGTGAAATCCACCTCCAGGAGCACCAAGATCAGGCCCTCTACTAGTCTGAATTATCCTGATAATAAGTGGATGTAATATGATTAGTGCCTGAATTTGATTTATTACATTCAAGAAGGAAATGAAGGGCAAATAACACAGGTTTGTTTATCATGGGGAATTCAAATAAACACTGATAACATCCCTGCTCATAATTCATTGAAGTGTTAGAACATACAGGCTGATGAACACTCAACTTTTCCTCCTTGGGGGTACAAAATATAAATTAATTATACCTTGCAGGCAGCTCGCAGGGTCTGTGGAGATGAGGAGAAATAGATGCAAAAGACTTACTTGGCTGTCGGGTATTTCCAAGCTATGACAGGGGGATTATTTTTACTACCAGTATAACCAAGTGGCCCAGAGTGAAAAAGCCCCCAAAAGATAATTAAGAAAAATTATCAGGAAAATTGAACCTCCTGGCTTATCATATCTTGTTTTTCTGGGCGTATTTCTCATGTTATTCCTTCAGAAAGGCATCAGAGCCCATCAGCCTAATTCTGAAAAATATTTAGGCTTGGAGTTTTAACACCTTTAGGTAATTCCTAAAGGTAGAGAGCAGGATATACTTTCTTCCACCCAATATCTTGAAACAAATTGGATCAGATCTATGTAATATAACCATGAACTTATCTTGGGAGTTGAATCCAATGTAAAGTGAAGGAGAGAGGAACTTTTTGAAGCCAATAATGTCACCGAAGCCTCTGTGTCCCAGAACTTCAGGTATTGTCATGACAAGCAGAGTAGAAAGATAATATTCAATAAATAGATAGAGAGAAAAAGGATCTGTCGACTGGAAACACCAAAAATGCAACTTGTTAAAGCTGTCAAGTTTATCTTCAGATACGACAGAAATTTCTGCTTTAAACCTCAACCCTTTAGTTGTCATTTTAGACTATCTAAACTTTTAGCTCAGTAAATCACAGAATCATGGAGAGGTTTGGGTTGGGAGGGACCTTAAATTCACTTTGTTCCCCACCCTTCCACGGGCAGGGACACCTTCCACCGGCCCAGGTTGCTCCAACCTGACCTTGGACACTCCCAGGGATCCAGGGGCAGCCACAGCTTCTCTGGGCAACCTGTGCCAGGGCCTGCCCACCCTCCCAGCCAGGAATTCCTTCCCAATATCCCATCTAACCCTGCTGTCTTTCAGTTTTAAGCCACTCCTCCCCCTCCTGTCACCCTAGGCCCTTAGAGCCAAAGTTGAACAAGATGTTTCTACTCACAGTGATGCACCTTCAGGCCCCATTTCTGCACTTACTCAGCCACATGTTTAGGTTTCCTGCATGGAAAAATGAGACCAGCAGGTTAATCCTGGTCGGAAAGCAGAGTCTGTGGATTCCATCCACGGAGACCTACACCAAATTAAATTATATGTATTTTTCCCCGAATAACTGAAGCTCGACCGCATGAGCTTGAAATAACAACAGAGATTAAGCTTTGCAATATGTTAAATAATAATTTTCATGTGACACCAGCATTTGTTTTCATTAATAGATCCTAGCACTAGGAAGCTTAAGATTTTGATTCAGGAAATTATTACATCTTAACTGAGAAGTAGGGAAAAAATTAAACCCTGTGTATGAATTACTCTGTACATGTTTAATTTGGCTAAGTCAACAGGCTTGCCTATACTTCTTCACTTTTTTTTTTTTATTTAAACAGACAAAAGCAAAGAAGAAAATCGATCCAAAATGAGCGGAAATGTTACTTTGTGTCTAATAAAAAAGTTTGGGATTATGAGGGAAATGCACTTCAGAAATGTAATTAAAGTTTACCCCGCTCACCACTGGAATTTGGGTGCCTATTTAAAATGAAATACTTACATCTGGATTACAGGGAGTTATTCCATCTGTAAGAACAAATGCTAATTATGGAGGCATTAACGAGACAGCTACAGAACTGTTGTTATGGTTATGAGTGGCTTAGATGACTTTCCACCCCTGGATTTTGGAAGTGTAGAATGAGGGAGACCTGAAGAACAAACATCCCCCCAGACAAGCCCTGCAGTGCCTTGCTGAGGTGTTGGAGGAGCCCAGGAGGAAAGACCCGGTCACAACGTCCTACCTGTGGCACCTGGCTCTGCCCTGCCATGGTTCCACGTGGGTCCCTGCTTGTCATCAGGCGTGTCACATCATCACAGACCCTCCTGCTCCCACTGCAGGGATGCTCTGACAGCCTGTCAGTGCGGGATCCTCTCCATCCTCATCAGAGCAGCGCTGGGTACGTGAGGCACGGCTATTAAAGAGCACTCCGTGTTCCAGATGAAACCAGCGCTGGAGATTGAAGTTTAACAGTAATCCACTCTGGCACATCCCATATTGCACAGCCAGCTCTGTCTGGGCCGAAACAACAAGACAGAAACACGCAACGATCATCTACTCTTGGAGTTCAGCAAAGTCAATTTGGGGCAGTCAGCAGAAAAGGTCATCTCATTCTTGATAACCAAGCTGCAGTTTGAAAGACTGCTGATGATTAAAAGTTGTCTTCAAGTTGTAACCAGCAGAAGTCTTCTCTCTCTTTTTTTTTTTTTCTTTTCAGGAACAGAATGTGTATCCAGTTCTGGTGTGTGCCACACGGACTGCAGCTGAAGGTAAGGTTCTTAAAAGCAGCATTTTACTGCAATTATGTTATTTGTACCACAAAGAGAAGCATGTCCCCTTATTACCACAAAGCTTCCCTTACAAAAATTGCCTTTTCACTTATCAGGTAAAATGACACTATTCTGAACTTCTTGTGAATGTGCTCATGAAATCAGAGTTCAAACCCCACAAAATGGTAGAAGAGTGAAAAACAAATTATAGAGAATGTTTTGATGTAAACACCCTTATTTTGACAGGGCAGTGGAATATTTACTCACCCAAACCCACACAGACTTCGCTTAACTCGGGTTGGAATGTCAGAAGATCAGCACTGAGCTCTATTTTAGCTTGGAGCACCTCCTAAATTAATGAAATTCTTTTTAATCTGTCAGCTTTGATTTCTGTTAATGGAGTCTGTAAACATGTTGCACTAAATGCTTGAGCACAGGAAACTTAAATGTTCTCCAGATACTGGAAGTTTGGAACAGCAGCTGGGTAAAGGTGGGTCCATTTGTTGGCCTGGGCAACTTGACACGAGGCTGAGATTTTCTGTCAGTGGGTATGGAATGAGGCCTCCAGGTGCAGTCCTGCAAAGACAGTTTGCTGCTCTTCCATAAAAATTAAAAGGGGAAGAATAGAGCCAAAATTATCCTGTCATACTTCTCCCTTGTGCAGAAGTAGAGTTCTCTGCTATACTCAGAATGTCTTGTATCAAAAAAACAGGTGATTTTTTTGGCTCTGTCAACAGACACAGACTCAGGGAGCTTCAGGTATCCCAGGCATTTAATCCTTTAAGACAACAATCACACTTTTAATGAATCCTTCACAATTCACATTTGGGTTCCAAGAAGAGGTGCGGTAATTCAGGAGGGAGTGGGGAGGAGATGGAAGGCTGTGAGTTTCACAGGAAACCTCAAGGCTATCAGAATGCTCTTCGAAATCATCAGGGATGAAATCCATATTTCCCTACTGAGTCAAACACGACCTGACAATGCCAATGAACTTTGAGAGAAATGACAGACAAATTACAGCGTGCGTGTGCTAAGCCATGTTGAAACCTTCATTTCTAAAAGGCATCCTGTCAGGAGCTGTAAATACTGTGCACTAACACCCCAAGATTTTCTTCCTGCTTCCCATGGAACGTACTTTCCTGCTCACAGACTGCTTATAGACCGTGCAGATTATTCGGTGGGTTGCGAATTAAAGTCGTTTTGACCAGGAAGAAAGTGAGGGATACCGAGGTATTTCTGCTCACAGTCAGGAAAGGCCTGTTGTTTGTCTCTGAAGATCTCCCCCAGGAGACCATCCCTTCCCACACTGTCCCAGACTAAATATTCCATATGTTGTGTGGTTGAGGATTTGCTCTGTGGGGTTCTAGTCAGTTGTTAGTTATTGCTCTTAGTGGTTGCTCCCCAAAAGCCACGTGAAAATGAAGGCAGCCTGCAACCAGCAGTCGTACACATACCCATATATATCTCAGGAGGAATTTCTTCCTGGAAAGGGTTGTTAAAAGCTGGAATGGGTTGTCCAGGGAGGTGGTGGAGTCCCCATGTTTGGACATGTTCAAGGAACAGCTGGCCGTGGCACTCAGTGCTCTGTGCTGGGGGACAAGGTGGGGATTAAGCACAAGTTTGATTTGATGACCCTGGAGGTCTTTTCCCACATTAAGGATTCTCTGATTCCATGTGGAAGACACTGGGATAGGATGCATGATTCCAACAGGATTTGTTTTACACCCTCTTAACCTGAAGCTGCCCCACGGAGGGCTGGGCTACAACACCTCCTTCCACACCCCCTTTTACCACACAGCCACGAGATCTCCCTGCTGGGAGGAGAAACGAGAACAGGCACTGAAAACTGAGCCCCCAGAAGGCTTTTTAAGCTCTGTATCATCCATCTTCCTGCTTGTATTTCACCCTCTACTCCCTGCCCCATCGCTACCCACATTTGCCCCCCTCACTTCAGTACCTCCCGCTGGAACACCCCGATCTCGAGCAGGAACACTTGATATGCTGCAACTCCCAGCTCTGAGCCAGATCCACTGAGCTCACTGCAGCTAAGGCTGCAAAATGAACATTACCAACACTGGCACTCTGATTGTTTTGTTTATTCCTACTTAAAACCAGCTACGAGCACAGCGTCTGACCCTGCGATCATTTTTCGCGTCTCATAACGTTTTATTCACGTGCTGAGCTCCTGTCAGACCAAATAAGACTATTCCAAAGAACAAATGCCTTTCTGGGTGAACAAAAGAGCAGGGACTGGGCTCACAGTGCTCTGGGAAACATTTGGACTGCCTGGCTGACGCAGCAACGCCAGGATTTGGAGAGGCCAAGTCAAAAGTGGCTTTGGTTTTTTTTGGAAAAGTTTCCCACGTTCATTGTTTCTCCGTGAAAGTGAGAAATCCTGCTGGAAAAAAATGGCCATCTCCTAAAGTGATCAAGTGGAAGATGATGATTTCCTGCAAGAAAGGGGTTTATTTTCAGACCAAATTTCTCTTTGCTGTTGTTGCTGCGCTTTTGGTAGCGAGAAACCTTTATTTAGTCACCAACCCATTTATCAGGATGTTTCTAAAAAGCTCTGGTTTGGCTTTCCCTCTTGTCTTTCTCCTCCTTTCACCATATGCTGTTCTGACACGCCAATACATCACAGGGCAAGGTTGTCAGATCCTCCCTCTGGAGTTTTTTACTAAATACTACTAAAAACAACTGTACAGCTCCGCTGATCTCACAAAAAATAATTAAAGGAAAAAAAAAAAAAAAGAGTTGCAACCAAGCCAAGCTCCCTCAGAGAACACCCTGAAAGCATTTCTCTTTGATAATACAGTGATCTGGGTTATTAAGAGCACTAATATCTGCGTGAGGTCAGTTCAGAGGTTGCCCTGACGGAGGAGAAGTGAAACATCTGCAGGAAACACGTTCCTGTAACGCTGGGCTTGACACTGGAATTAATGGGTGCAATTCCACGGCCTGTGTTATGCAGCAGATCAGACAAGATGATCATAGTGGTGCCATCTGGCCTCAAAAATCTATGACTCTACATTTAAATTCTCACTTGACCTCAGGTAACCTCTCTCCCAGCCCATCTGCATGTTGAATATTCCCATTAAAAGGCAGTCGACGGCAAGCCAAGCTTTACTAACCTCAATCAGCCTCACTTTATGTAGCCACTGACATCATATTTTGGCAATAAAAACCCCAAGAAAACCCGATACAAGCCCAAGCATATCTACCTATAAATGCAAACAACAGGAAAATAGTTAATTAAGTGCCTACAACCACCAGACCACTTCATGGAGAACCCCCCTGAGGAACCACCGGCGCTGAAGAACAACCTGAGCAACCAAGTGGTTGATGTTTGTGGGCAACAAACCCTGGGAATGAATTTGGTTGGGATGGGAGATGAAGAGTTGCACAGAAAGTGGTCCTTGGGGCCACAGACGGCTCAGGGAGGGAATTCATGCAGGTTTTCAGTGAGGTGGGTAAAGAGGAACCCCCAGGGGGACAAAGCCTGTGATTCTAGTGGGAGAGATTTCTTTTTTCCTCTAATAATTGTTCACCTGAGGCCTGGCTTAAAATTAGGGTTTAAAAAGCCAGCAAAATGGGGCTTTTAAAGAGTTGCAGAGGCAGAGCAAGATCAAAACTCCTCGGCAAGGCTTGTCATGTCCCTGCTGAGGGCTCCAGTGTCCTGTGGCCACCACTCCCTCTCAGACTTCCAAGAATATCTTGGAATCACAGAATCAAAGGCTCGTCACACACCAGCAGAACTTGGATGGCAGAGTAGTTTCCATGGGTCTCAAAGCAATTTGGAGATCCCAGAATGGTTAAGGATGGAAAAGCCCTCCGAGATCATCCAGCCCAGTCATTCCCCAGCACTGCCAAGGCCACCACTGACCCCTATCCTCAACTTCCACATCTACAGGACACTAAAATGTCCTGTCCCAATGCCTGACAATCTTCATGTGGAACAAATTTTTCCTACTATCCTACTATTTTTTCCTAATATTTCTATCCTGAACATACCCAGGCTCTGAGAGGAACTTGCCTGCAGCTCCACCTGGCTGAGATCCTTCAGCCCCTTCCTCCACAATATCCTCTCTCTTAACTTGGAAAGGTTTAATGACATTTTCTTGCTGGAAATCTAGAACTACCCTGCAAAATTTTGGAAATGGATATTATTGAAGCAGTGTTGCTGTTTACTTTGCATCTTGAAGCAACCAAGTGTAAAAGGAGAGAAGGAGAAACAGAGTTTCAGCAGAAACTTCTTTTTCCTGAGGGTTGGGTTTGTTTGGGGGAGGTTGAGGGGTTTTTTTTGTCTGTATTTGGTTTGGGTTTTAATAAATATATAAGTTGGATCTAAGGCTCTTTACTCAGTTGGATTTTGGTTCCCATGAAAACATTTTCTGTAGGATCAAATGTGGGTTATTTCTAAGGAGTTACTTGGGGAAAATATATTCATGAAGAGACTGCATCCTGCTGATGGAAAACAAACACAAATAAAGAGACAAGCCAGGAAAGAGATCTGAAGAGAAGGAAGTAATGAAAGGACCATTTTGGGCACTGTTATTATTACACTGTGTCCATACCCTTCTCCCTCACTCTCAGCACTGTATGTTTTAATTATCCCCTGAAGAAACAGCTCTGTAGATTCATCCACAGGGAGCAAAGGCTCTGTCAGTGACAACCAAATTAATTTCCCTGCTGGAAGGACGAATGTGACTTAAAACCCCAGAACAACGTCTTTTTAGGAATTTGGACCATCTTTCTTCATAAAAACTATTGCCCTTTATACTACACTGATAGCACAACACCTATTTAGAGAGACACCGGTAACGAGGAGTTAGTAGGTCTGACTGCAGCAGTGCCTCAGTTTTTTGTCCAATCAGTATAAATCATGTTAAAAGAGTGCTTTGGAGGGGGCATAACCCAGCATTAAAAAGGGAAAAAAAAAAAATTCTGATTTTGGGCTGCTTGTCCAAATCATTAACCCCATTGTGCAAGGGGATAATGAGGTGGGATTTGCAGCAGGAAGGTCCACTGAGGGCTATTAGAGGCAGTGATGGAGCTGCCACTTCCTGGCCAGTAAGCCCTTAAACAGCAGATTACTGGGAGCTGGGAGAGGATATCCCGAGGAATTATCCTGCAGTGTTTGCCCAGTTCTTACATCTGGACATCTGCTCCTGGCCACTGCCAGAGGCAGGACGGGAGGGGCAGATGGTCCTGGGGCTGTTCCCTCACCCTGCTGGGAGTGCTGGGACTGGGCACGAGAGGGGAAGTTGCTGCTTCAGCTCTGCTGGAGCAAAAAGCCTGGAAAAACCCGGGGAAAAACATGGGCCATCCCCCAGGATTATATATAAATATATGTTGAAATGCCCTCTGCAAACTTCCCCTCCCACAGCTGAATACAGAAGAGCAGCAAGGATGCTCTTCTTAAACAAGGCAAACAAGGCAGGCTTTCACTGCTTTTTGAAAAGAAAACACCTCGCAAAACACTTACTTTCTATACAAAGGGCTTTAGTTCCCACGCAATTGTCAGCTCTCCTGGCAAAGAGTCACCATCCCAAGCTTTGCAGGGTTACACACATCCCTTTCCTATGATCTCCAAAGCCCCCAAAGCCAGCAAATTAAATATTTACAGGCAAACAGCACTAGGAAGAGATGTGAAGTGTCCTTAGTGGAACCAAATAATTCCATCAGAGAGGAGCTGAAACCATCTTTCTTCTCAGAGCATCCCTACACTCACCTCTCTCCATCCTTTTTTTCTCATATATGACCTTTTCCCAAAAATATTAGTGAGAAAACAAGGTGAGGGAAGCCAAACTGCCCTGGAATCTGGATGTATTTTCTCCTTAGCTCTCTCTCTATTTTTTAATTATTAAACCTTTATATTTTGTACTGGATAGATGTGACTAAAACCATTTTATGTGGCATCACACGGATTCCCAACAGACCCTACATTTGCAGCCCACATTTTTTTTTTTTGGTTTTTTGTGCCCGTTGCCTTCTGTTTATTCCACTTTAAATTGTTATTCTCAGAACGAAAAAATAATATAATCCCTAAAAAAAAAAAAAAAAAAGAAAAAAGAGGGAAAAACTAATCCTTCACGCCCCTCAGCTTTTGTTGAGTGGTCCAGTGCAACGTGTGAAGGCAAAGAATAAAGTTTAGCTCTGCCTGCCACGTCTCAAACAGCCCTTCTGTTTAAAACAATAGCAGAGACTTCGGGGCACTCGGCGAAATCACAATTTATGACAAAAGTTTCAGTTTGGTTGGCACAAACCCATTAACTGCGCTGAAAGGAGTGACAGTAATTGCAACTGGCTAAGGGTTGATAAGGGAACTCGGTCTCCTAATTTGAAAGAGAATTTACAGGCTGGCAAAGCCACGTCAGACAAGAGAAGCAAAGATTGCTGCACTTGGTGGGTTTTAATTCGAGTCAAAAAAAAAAAAAAAAAAGGAAAGGAAAGAATGAATTCATAATGTTTGCACTATAAAAAGAGACGTTTTCCAAGTGATAACTTAATCACCCTTTGGATCTTCCTCTATCAATGTCTCATCACAGCAAAATGACCTTTGCCACGGACCAAAACTGACCCTTATTGCTCAGCTGTAAAATCAACATAAACAGAGGACATCAGATTTGACCTTGTAACAGGGGCATAGATTTTGTGCTGCAGGCACTGAAGCCACGGCTCCCAGAATAATTGAGCTCTGTAATCGAAGAGAGGGAAGAATTCAACAATCCAAAGGGAAAATAAAAGCCTCTCACTCGGCCTCATGGTGTTCAACCAGCAGGAGAAGGCACCAAGTGCCCCTTTCCACTCACAATAGGGCTGGCACAGCATCACTGTCCAAATTAGCCACAAAAAAACCCCCAAAACTTGAATCTACTAAATCCAGTGTGCAATTTATCACACTGGAGTGGAATGTTCTTCCTCAGCATCACCGTGCCCACGCAGTGTCCCCACCATCACCATCCCCTTCCCCCTTTTCCCCAGCACCCCCAGGTACCTCCAGAATCTTGTCCTCCAGCATCTTCTCTCCCGTCACAAACCTTCCATGTGGGCAGGGAAGTCTCTGTGTGGTCTGGGGCTGAGGCTCCATTCTGTTGGATTGAATTAAAACATCTCGATGATGGGATTGTCGTTGTTCTTTCATCTGAGTTTCAAAGCAGCTCAGCAGAGTGACCTTCCCTCACGTACTTTTTTTTTTTTTTCTGATTCTTTCTGATCTGAATTTTCTGTAGGGGAAGAACTCAAAGAGAAAGGAAGGTGCTTTCCTTTCCTCTCTGAGCTGGGGGCACATGGCAAGGTGGATCTGTTTTCCCGGGTTTTTTGGGAGCTCGGAGATTTTTGCATCACCTGAGACAAAAATAATTGTATCAAAGATACCAAAAACCTTGTGCTTCAGGTCACAGCTCAGCTGTAAACTGATGGAATAAGGAAAAAAAATCATTCCCTGGAGAGGAAATCATTCCCCAGTTGTGTGTGGTGAGTTTCTTGTACCTTCTTAAGGAAGAATTTTCAGAAAGAGAGGTAAAAATCAGGGCATTCCCAGCCTGCTCCAGCATGGAAATTCCTCTGTTTCAAAGGCAGGGTGGTTGGTTTTTTTCAGCACTTAAGCAATTACCATATAGATTTAGATATATATTTATTTATCTAGTGGGAAGCGTCCCTGCCTATGGCAGGAGGTTGGAACTGGTTGGTCTTTAAGGTCCTTTCCAACCCAAATCATTCTGGGATTCTGTGATTTGGAGATCTGGCTTTTATATGTGCTAGTACTTTTTTATGTAAATTTAGGTATTAAATGAAAAGTTATTTCTGTTAGTGATTTTATTTTTAAGTCATTACGGACAGGGCTATGTCATTATGTCACATGAGGGCACATTAAATCCTAACTCACACTTCCAGACAATTAATATTGGTTTCTTTACAAGAATAAAGAAATTCTTGCTCAAGCCAAAGAGTAGAAAGATGCTGCAAACACTGAATTCCTCCTTTTCTTATTCCATGTCTCATGACTCAGTTTCCCTGATTTTCATTTCCCAGTTTCTCACACTGTTCATATTTGCAGCCCTGAAAAAGTGCTTTTTTTTTTTTTTTGGCCCTGAGCACTGTCCAGATCCTGCAGCATCTCCCACCTGCAGAGCATTTGAGTTTCCAGGTTTCCTCAGGACTAGGATTTCCAGTGAGATTTTATTCTCTCAATCTTGATGGAATTCGTTTATTCTTTGAATATGAAACACATCTCATTAATCCAACCCTTTATGAACTACTATAATACACAAATGCTTAAAAATACAACATATAGACTGTCAATGCCACATATATCTCCAGAAAGAGAGGAAAATACCTCACAGGGGCAGATACAAGCCTCTTAAAAATTAAGTATAAGCAGCAGAAAAATAGAGGAAGGAAGTTTCTAATGTATATTTAAAATCCTAAGTGACAGTCGCAGCACACCAGCAGCACAAGAACAGGCAAGACCTGCATCAAAACAGAGAAGTCACTCCCATTTGATAACAATTTCTGTAAGGACAGATCAGATTGCAGAGCAGGAGTTACGGGGGTTGATTTGGATGCAACAGCTCATTTTGGGCAGCACTCAGGGGAAAAAAATAAAAGAAAATAATAAAAAAAAAACCAAATCAGGAGAAGCCTGAGCTGTTTCAGTCTGGCTGAGAAGGTGCTTTTACAGTGCAGTGCTCAAGGGACTGTAACTGAGGTTCCACACCAGTTCTGTGGCACCAAGGACAAGGCAGGGTGTCCGTACTAATTGCTGGGGAAGTGGCCAAGTGTCACTGGGGAGAAAATTCAAAAAGGCAAAGGGCCCAACACGCAAAGGAACGAAAGCTCACAAATAAACAAGTCCACACTGGCTGAGTGAAGTGTTATCCAAGCAAACAAACCCATGACAGACCAATGCAAGGGCCCCAGAAAGCATCTCCCTCCTCTAAAGGGTGCCTGGGAATGCTGTGAGATGTTGCAGAACATCCTTCCCAGATGCTGTCAAGCAACACTGGATAAAGTGTTCACAGCCCAGTGCTCCAAGACTGCCCAGCAAATGGAAATGGATGGGCGCTCCCTCCTTCCAGTCACAGGTCACCTGTTGTGTTCCTCACACGCTCTGGGGCTGTTTGGAGCCAATCCCACACACTTTAGTGCCCCCATAAATCTGTGTGGGCAGCGCTGGCAGTTCTGTTCTGCCCCGTCACCCCGAGTGACGCTCGGGAAGCCACGGGCTCAGGGCAGCCAAGCACCACCAGAACAGAAACTCCTGGGATGTGCAAACCCTCCCTGAGCACTCAGGCTGTTCTCACGCTGTAAATCACACCTGTACACCCTGCTTAACCCCAGCTATTAGATGTTTAAGCCCAGCTAGGTGGGAGCTCCAGCACTTGTCCCACCTTCCGTGGGCACATCCCGAAAGAAACCCTCCAGCACGGCAACAGGTTCAAGCTTTCAGGGCAAATTATACTTGGATGACAGTTACATTTAAATGTGAATGCAACGAAAAAATATTAGATCTTTGAATGCAAGTCTGTTTATCAAATATCTCGATGTCCTTTCTGTTATAGTCTATATTGGTTATTAGTTGTTTAAGTGTCCGCCCGTAAATAAACCAAACAGTGCTGCCATTCCCGAGGATTTAACCTCGGCTCATCAGCAGAATCCTCAAAGACAAAGATGGGAGCAGTTTGCAGATCTTCACACAAAACCAAATCCACTTCTACACCTCAAAGTTTGGAGCCAAACCCCGCCCAGAGCCCAGCTGAGAGCACGGGGCAGCTCAGGGGAGTGGGCCAGTTCCCTTCACGGGGAATTCATCCAGGATTTGCTCCACTCTGGCTACCCCACAGGTGTTTGGGGCTTGTAGGTGTGAGGGGAGAGGTTTTCAGTGCTGAGGCTACAGCTGCCACACAAATTCACCTGCTCTGTCTCTGCTGGAAAGTTCTCTGCCAGGAACCTCCTCTTCTCCTTTCCTTCCCTCACCTCCAACACAGCGAAGAAACAAGCTATGGATTATAGAATCATTCAGGCTGGGAAAGACCAGAGCACAGGACAGCTCCAGCTTATACCAAATCTTCTGGAAACTTCCAGGTGTTCCATCTTTACTCTCATGAATATGAAAAACAGCCTCTGCTTATCCTTGACCAGACACAACACTGAATTTTAATGGCTCAATAAGAAGAATCTGATGGCTTGCAGAGAGGAGAGCTTTTGTAATAAGGTTTGATAAAACATCACCCCTGGGAGAGCTTGTACATAAACACCTCTAAAGAGTTATGCAACCCCAGCATGCAGCTCTCCTGACAACAAATCCATCCAGCACCAGAAGCACAACCTGACTTAAAAAGGTTACATCTCTGCATAGCAATGAGCTCTTCCTCGCGGTGCTACTCCTTTCCACCTAGGAATGTGAAGGGAGGCAGAAAAAGGGCTCCTCCCCCTCCTAAATCTTGATTAAATTATTGGTTTTGGGGCAAAGGATCGAACTCAAGACTTTTGCCAGCCATAGAAAACACGCTGCTTGCACAACAATCACCTCCCTCAACCGGCAGCTCGGTGTCATTCCATATTTTCCCGATGCCGGCTGACAGCCGGGGTTTCTAAGGAAACACCGACACTGGGGGAGCTGGAGGGAGGGGAAAAAAAAGGACAGAACCTAAAAATAAGTGTCCCACTCCTCTGCCAGGCATTAAAACCACCTGATGGAAACGGTGCCAGCATCTTGGAGGGGTAACATTTCAGAGACACCCACCGGGCTCCACCCAAGAGGAATTGTTTTGCACTGAAGGAGGTTTCGCTAAGAGGGAGCTCCATTTCTGAAATCACCTTCTTTTAGAGGGTGTTTGGGAAAATATGCTGACTGGATTACTCCTCAGCTCACCCAGAATAAATGGCAGCTCTGTCATTTTGTACCACTGCAGCGCCAAGTAAGGCTCGAGGTCCTCCGTGGAGCACGAGTAGGAATTTTACTGATTTTTGAGGATTGGTGGTTTTCATGTTGGAAATGTAAGATTTTTTTATTAGTATTATTATTATTTTTAATTAAACTGAAATGGGTGTGGGAGGAGAAAATAATACCCCTCTGCTTGAACATGGACAGGCCATGCTGGAATTAAATTAAATAAACCCTAAGAAATGATATCACAACACAGCAAGTTAAGCACTTTTTAGGTCGAGCTGTGCTTGAGCCAGGAGGAAGCAAAAATACACCCAGAATGTTTTTGGAAAGCTCAAAACCTCTAATTTTTCAAGATGCCATTGTTTATCCAGTTAACCCAGAAAAAGATCTCCTCTTGGAGGGCCACAAATCAGGGATATTTCCTCATCTCTGCTGAAATTAGGGCCGTGCTCTAAAAAGGGACTCAAGCCTGGCCTGTAAGAGCTCTGAAGACAAATTTATTATAAAATAACTGTGACACAAAGCCCTCTAGAAGCACTTAAGTATTTTACCATCTCTCCCAGATATGTAGGCAGCCACAACCAGGGCCCAGCGAAGCAGATGATTTCCCTGGATGTGACTACTGGGCTTTAGGCTACGTATAAATAGTCAGAGCTTCACTCCTAGCCAGTCACTAATACACTCCATGCACACATCAGGAGGGAAATGTCTGTGGAACTGAAGTCAGAAGGGTTCAGTGTGTTTTTAGAAGTGGTAGCCAGACAGTTTTTTGGGTGTAGCTCTGATGTTTTGTGCTGTTAGTGCTCAGATAGAGAGGCAGGGGGAATTGGTTTCACAGTAGCTACTGATCCCTCACTCTGAGTACCACAATTTACCCTGGAAACTCTCTCTACTTCAGGGCTGAAGGAGTTCTTATTCTCTATAATCCAGGTCACCCAGAGAATCTGTGGATGCCACACCCCTGGAACTGCTCAAGGACAGGTTGGGTGAGGCTTGGAGCAACCTGGGATAGTAGAAGGTGTCCCTGCCCATGGCAGGGGGTGCAATGGGATGAGTTTTTAAGGTCCCTTCCAACCCAAACCATTCTGGGATTCTGTGATATCAGAGAGAAACATTCAGCCTACATGTCACAAATGTAAAAACATATATACACACGTATATAAAGCTAATTAATTGTTTCCAGTCATCATCATTTAAAGGAGCCTTTGGTCTGTATCTTGGAAGTGTGCAAGTGAAAATGTAAGCATATAGCAATCAAATTCCTGTCAATTATTCTCAAAGGATTACAAGGACATATCCCCAGAAAAGAAGGCAAGTGGGTCCCTCCTCTCTCCCAGAGCATCTCCCAAGCCCTGCCCACTTTAGAAATCAACCTCCTTCCCTTCCTTGCGCTGGGGGCAGGGAGGAAGAGCCAAGCTTCAATCCCCAAGGCTCATAAGCCACGTTAAAGGGTGGTGACACGTCCCCTTGCTCCATAAAACGCAAGAGCCTCTCACCCCTTTGCTGTGGCAGCCAAGCAGCATCCAGGCTGGAGGAGGAGGGGAGTGCCCAGGGCTTCCCACATGCCTTTAATCAGGGCTTCACTCGGTCTCTTGATATGCTGGGAGAGCGTTCCAGCATGTGGAAATTCAGTTTTAAGTGTTCCCATGGATCACAGGCTATAAAAGAATTCATCTGCTGGCAGAGGCAGGTTAAAGCTTCACAAATTCAAACAGACATTACCTTCACCAGCAGGCTGAAGGAGCCTCCTCCCATCTGGAACTCCACCAGCTGGAGCCCAGGAGATGGTTTCAATTAGCAGCTCACACACAGCTGAAAGAGAAAGCAGAGATTAAAAAAAAAGGCCCCCTCACTTTTTTTTTTTTTCCCTTTCTCTCCTTGCAGTCAAATCCACACAAAGAAAATGGGAAAACATGAGAGAAAAACAAGGCAAACGAGAAGGGAGAAGGTGATGGGCACTGTAGTTCTAAAATTTCCCAATCAATATTTTAAACACATCTCACATTGTTTAGAATTTAAAGTGAAACATTTACCAAAGTTCAGTTATTTGAAAATTTAACAAGGATTCCTTTACACTGCCCTTCTGTGTTTCTGTCACTGGTTCCAGTGGCACCTCGAGATGTTCTTCAGCCTCTCGTGGTGCCACTTATTTCCCAGAACCATCAGCATTGGAAAAAAGACCTCCAAGATCAGCAAGTCAAACCATGGGACTCTACCCACTGTTCTTTAAGACTAAACTACAAAAGAACAATACATATAAAACCTGTGTTCAACTTCTAACAAACTGAATTTCTGTAGTGGATACACAGGTTTCACTTTAAATGATGTGAAATCCGTCTACAATACTAATTGGGAAATTTTAGAACTACACTAAACATTACCTTCTCATTTTTCTGGTAGAGGTTGGCATATCTCCTGGTCCCAAATATCCTCTCTGTGTTCCTCCACACAAAAGAAATATGACTCCTTTTATCTTTCAGCACATTTCCCAGAGGAACAGTTTCAGTTTCAGTCTCAGCTATTTGTCCACAGCGACTGCAAATTGATTTATTCCTCAAAATGGCCAAACTTTGTCATCAAAACGCCTGGAATGGCTTTAATTCAATCTTTGCATGTCCTTTAACTTCCTTTTATCTCTTTTGCTGCTTAAACAACTGCTCCAATGTTAAAGGCAATCTTTTCTTTATTTATGAAGCAGCCAAAATCAAGGCAATAGATTAGAAAAGATCTTTATGCCTTCCTTAAAGCTGCTGAGAAACAAGACAATGGTTTTAATTGAGTTTTTCAGCCCAGGTTGAAGACTAAGAATGAGGCAGCAACAGACTCCTCCAAAGTATCACTGATAAAACCTCTGGTTAAAAACACTATCCAGCTAAAGTGGGATTTTAAAAAGCCCAAAATATCAGTTTTTGTGTCTTTTCCCTCTCTGATACCTTGGGTTTTGTGTTTGTTTGTCCATAGACAAGTGAAAGTGTACATTTATAAAAGATATATAATATATATTGCATAATAAATGCATAAATTTAGCAACTACACATGCTGCAGATTTTCAGATGCAGAGGGACAGACATAAATGACCTGGACATGCTCAATAAAATTCCTCTTTTCAACTGAAAATGTTGCTAACCATTTGTTCATGTTTTATGTAACACACCAACTTGTCTTTCTACTTTTTTCCTATTCCCAGTTCCCATCATTTATATATATTTAATGTCCCTCTCTCAACTTGTGGCTTCATTTCTTATGCTGAAAAGCATATTCAGCACAAGCTGTTTTTTTTCTTGAAGCTCTGTCATTATTTACTGGAATTTAGGATCATTAATCAACTGCTGTGTTGACTTTTAGCCCTCAGGTTTTAGCCTGTCATTCCCATATCCTTACAGTGGGGAGAATATCTGGGTGTATGGGGGCTTTTTTTGTTATTCTGTCACATAAAACCCGGCTCTTTAGTGGGATTTTAAGGAGGGAATGGTTTTTTTCCTCGTGGTCCTCATGACAGTGGGATATCTGTAGAGAGCAATCTGCTCTTTCAAAAAAAAACCCAAACAAACAAAAAAACCCCAAACAAACAAACAAACAAAAAACCCCAAACCAATCTTGCTCTTGTGAAGCTTCCTTTATTTCAGATATTCTCTGCTTCTGTGTCGATGGGTTGGATCATTTAACACAGATCAGGTGTTCAAGCAGAGAGGGGCTGGGAGTAAAACTGGGATAGGTTTGGTATTACTGGCTTGAATAAATTATCAATTACTACTTTTATTTTAATTTACTGCTTCACTTTTTCTGCCAGAACCGCCCATAGAAATATCTATACTTCCCACAAACAATTACTTACCTTATAACTTAACACAGATGATTTTATCCAGCAAACTGCCACGAATACAAATCCACTCCCAAATGTGAAGATCAAAGTGTTATCCAATTTCTCTTGTTTTATTTCCTTCTGAAAAATATGAACAAAAAAAGACTTTTTGGATTAATTATGTGGGGGTTTTATTATTTAGTTGCTTTAGTTTCAGGGTCTTGGAAGCACTACAGGATAACTTATATTATTTATATATAGATATATTTATAAATATATAAATAAATTAAAAAATATATATTCCTTTTTCTTGAATAAGGACTTTTTGTCTGAGTTAGAGACACGGCCTAACCCAAGGGCACAAACTTAGTTTTGATTCATTCAGTAGCACATCTGTGAGAGCAATATTAGAGCAGCCTTAAAACACTGAAGTGTTCCAGGGCAGAGAGATTTATTATGGATTTCATAGAGCATCCTTCAAAGTAGACAACTTAAAATCCTCCAAACTGACAGAAATAATCAACTTCCAGGCTTTCTTACTGAAATACCTTCATATCTAAAGCTGAGTCTGCCTCTCCTTCCTAAAATCACTTCAGTAAATTAAGACTGAGTTATGCAACCTAATGAGGGAAATTAATTTCCTAAAATTACCTTCAGTGAATGAAAACATAAGGAATATAATCAGATTTATTTGTTGGTTTGTTTTTTTTTTCCAGAGGAAAGAGAATCACAGCGAACGGAACAAACCGGGATGTCTCAGACGGAAAAACGCTTCCTTTTTCTTTCCAAAACAATTTTTACATAATAATTCTATTTTTACTCCCCCACTGACTACAGTCCAACCCCTCTTCACTTGGAAAATGATTGCACAGATGAAGCTTTTCAGCCCCTTAGGTATCGATTCCATACACCCAACAATAAATTTAAAGGTTACCCATACAGGATTTCTTTCAGCATCTTTGAAGCTCCTCAGAAATGCTCCTGCAGATAAGAACTTCTGATACTTTTGGGTGCACATAACTCAAGAGGGATATGTTTTACTGCTCCTGTATTGTTAACAACTCTTCAGAAAGTGCACAGTTTTCTAGTTTTATTCTAGAAAGGGCCTCCAAATCCAGGATTAAGGCATTAATATTAATAGCCAGAATATGACCCTGTGGCATTAAATTCTTGAAGCATCTTTCTACAAATTCATGAGACGAGATTTTGGTGTGGGTTTTTTTTTGTAGATAAAGGAGCCAGTCTGAAAAAAAAATAACAACAACCCAACAAAAAAAAATTCAAACCTACAATACTAAAATAAATGAGCTCCAAACCCAGCTGAATGTCTTTCCCACTGGCCAACCCTGTTGTTTTTCCTGACAAAGAGCAGGGAATTGTGCAGGACAGGAGACTTCCCTGCCCACCATCAGATCCCTTCATTGAGGTGGATCAGCTCAGCTCCCCTGGGCTTGTCCTGAAAGCAACAAACACCCCCACAGACTCAAATCACACCTGGACTCTCCTCTGCACCAAAAGGACATCACAGCTTTCTCAGGCCATCAGAGAATCACCTCCCACCAGCCCAGGTTGCTCCAAGCCTTGTCCAACCTGGCCTTGGACACTCCCAGGGCTGGGGCAGCCACAGATTCTCTGGGCAAAACCTGTGCCAGGGCCTCCCCACCCTCCCAGGGAACAATTTCTTCTGAATGTTCTCATTTCAACCTCCTCCCTGTCACTTTGAAGCCCTTTCCTCCTTGTCCTTTCACTCCACGCTCTTGTAAATTAATGTTTGCCACAGCTGCCAAACAGCTCCAGTGCAGGCAGAGAGGGGGAATGGGAACTCAGTCCCTGGAGAGCTGTTGGCTTGTGCCCAACCAGCGCTTTGCCTGGCCTCAGTTCCTCTGGGAGAGGTTGAATTTCATCTGAAACTTCCCAGGTTTAACTTTCCTATGAAAAAAAAAAAACCAAAACCTTGTGATCTGCAAAGGCTGGATTGTCAATATTCCCCAGGCTGAGTCTCAGGGCTGGGTGTTGACCCACCTTGGCTGAAGATCTGGAATTGCCAAAGCTTTGCTCAAAGAGTCCTCAGAAAAATGTCGTATTTCATGGGGTGCAGCTTGGAAAGATGTTATATGGGAAAAGGAGACAAGATTTTTCTAATCAGATGAACTAAAACTGCAGGATTGATGGGGACTGTCACCCTAATTATGGAATGAATCATGTCTGGCTCTGCAGTTATTAGTCAAAGTAATTCATTATTTGCTTAAAAATAACATTAAAATTTAACCAATAAAGCCATTTATTGATGGCTGCTCTTTTTTTTTTTCCGTCTCTAAATGTCATCCCTGTTAAGAAAACATAAAAGAAAGAGTCATTAAATTATCTTAGGTATAAAAAAAAAAAATCCATCTTTCATCATTTAAATAAATAGAAAAGTGAGACATTATCTGACATAGATTTAGACACATCAGTTATCAATGAAATATTACAGATTTTTTTTTGGAAGTGCCCTGAGGAACTCACAATTAAACAAAATATTATTTTTACTAAAAAAGCTTGGCATTATTTAAAGGTACATAAACATCTAGAGGTGTGAACTCTCCCCGTGTTCTTTACATTTCCATACCTTGATCTTCTCCCTATGCCAGGAATGATTTCTACCCTGACAGAGGAGCCTTGATTGTTTTCTCCTGTTGCTCTGCCTTTGATTTTTTGGTACTTTCTGTCTTTCCTGAAGAACGAGGCACCAAGCTGAGCAGGATTGCAGGGCATGGGACGCAGGAAGGTCACCCAAGTGGAAAATCCCATTTACCACCTGACTCCCCCGCCCCAAACTTTGCACCTACAGCTTTGTCTCCCCTTGGCTTCTTCTCTGCAAAGAGCTGTGGACAAAACAACACTTGGATCTGGAGCAGGGTGAAGAAAATAAGAGAAGGGGAAAGAAGGAAAACAAATGGAAAGGGAATCAGAAAGTTTGCCTTTCCTTCCAAACAAGGTCCATCGGGATTGGTCCGAGAGCAGTGGAGGGTCAGAAAGACAAATGGACTTTTTGCCCTTTAAACTGGGAAAATAGACCAGAAAAGGGGGAAAACAAGGAAGAAAACCAGGCAGCTGCAGGGACACCAGGAGCCCAGAGTGATTCCTGCAGCAGGGCTGGAGCTCAGGGTAGTTGATGTCCAGTTTGAGTGCAAGAGAAGTTCAAGGCCAGGTTGGACGGGGCTGGAAGCAACCCGGGCTATGGAAGGTGTCCCTTGCCCACAGCAGGAGGTGGAACTGGGTGAGATTTAAGGTCCCTTCCAACCTAAACTATTCTGGGATTCTACAAGAAAAATTCAGGAGTCCAAACCCACAAGCTTTAGCATTTGTCCCTACGACTGGAGATCCCTTTGTCAGACTCCAGACCATTTAAACCTGATGATTTTGATAAGAATTTCATAAAATCATATCGTAGAACCCCAAAATTATTTCAGTTGGAAGGAACCTTCAAGACCACCCAGTTCCACCTCCTGCCATGGGCAAGGACACCTTCCACTAGCCCCGGCTGCTCCAAGCTCCACCCAACCTGGCCTTGGACGCTTCCAGGGATATTTCTAAAAATAAAATTCCCCGGCAAAATACATTTTAAATAGATACAAAATACAAGGCTGCAACTTTCCCACTGTTCTACCTTTGGGCATGAGCAGACCTGCAGTCTCTGCATCCTCTGGATCCACAAGGGAATTTTTGTGCACCTCCACTGCAAACACTTGCACAATTTACACCTGAAATATTCCCGTGCATGGGAGAAGCTCCAGCCTGCCATTCAATCTGATTTAAGTATTCATATTTTTCCCTCACTCGACTGTCCATCAAGTGGCCAAACAGCAGCACGTGCCTCGGGCAGCAGGTCCTGGGGGTGGGTGACGACCTTTCTCCAGAGTTCTGGAAGGCACTGCCCGTGCAGGGAGGGCTCCAAAAGATTGGGGTGACACCAGAGCTCCACCCCTGGGGGCTGCAGGGCTCTGCTCTGCTGTCCAAAGCCCTCACTCTGCTGCAGTGACCTACTTTCATCTTCTGCTTTTCACAAAGTTTAAGAAGAGGGGAAAAAAAAAAAAAAAACAAAAACCCAAAACCACCCAGCCCAGAAACCCCCCGAGCGCCTCGACAATGAAACCACCACCAAAGACAGACACGTGACGAGTTCTTAACTTGCTCTTCAGCGTTCTTGAGCCGTTGTGGAAAATAAATAAGACTCAAATCCTGTAATTCATTCTGCCACACCTGAGGCAATACAACACAATATGCATTTTTGCAGGCTGGCTTTTTTTTTTGCTTCCAATAGCTTTGTAATAGTCTTATCCAAGAGATGAACTGCAAATGCTTTTTTTATTCTTTTTATTTTTTTTTTCCCCATAAGATACTTTCCTCTGTTGGAAGCAAAGATTTAAGGAATGAAGATTTTCTTTTAAGATCTACAGCAAATAGGACTTAGATTTGATTATTTACATTTGAATATTAGAGACTTAAAGTAATCTGCCTGTGAAAGACAAATAAATTAAGCCTTCAGAACAGTGGGAACACACTTTTAATCGTGTTTTCCGAGAGGAAAAACCATAAACTCTAAAATGTAGGTTATTTATGGTCCCTGAAATACCATTGCAGTTACAGAGTGAGAAAATTCAATGGTCTGAGCTATTTGGGCGTCTGAAGAAAAAGTTAAAAAATAAGTAAAATGCAAGATAAAGTGAGGAAATAGAATAAAGGATGACAATTGTCTGGAGGACTCCCATAATCACAGGACATGTTCATAGCAGGCAACAGATGTCAACAGTGGCAGAGACCTGAGTCAGCAAACCCTATTTAGCACGTGCTGTTGAGACTGTTCTGCTTTAGGTACATAGTCCTGATCCAGGAATAAACTACAGACCAGAAATAATTCATTCTTTGAATTCAAAAGCTGTGGAGCAAAGCAGTGGGAAGGGTTTCCATCCCAGAGTATCCAATCATATAAAATATATCCATTGATCACTGTGCCATTCCTCCACAGGAAATCTCAATTTTATAGACCAGAAATGGAGATACAGGAAAGCTAAAAATCTTATTTCTGGTGCACAGCCTTCCCAGCGGAGCTGCAAACTGATTATCCTATGGAGTCATTAATTGTCTTGATCAGGGAGTCCCTTATTCTGCCAAAAGAACTTTCTGTTGTTACATCAGGATGCCTTCAGGTCAACCAGATATTTCATAAAAGTCATTTTTCCTCCTGAAATAACTGGCAAAACTTGCTTGGAACAAGCCCCACATATACAAGATTTCTCTGCACCCAAGGCTGGAGTTCAAAATTAGTTACCTTATGTCCCAAAACTCCTTGAGTTTATTCATAAGGAAAGGATTTAAGAAATGCAGGACGAAGTATCCAAAAAAAAAGAAAAAATCCAAACTCTTCTAACACTCTCAGCCCCGATAAGAAAAGATGTAAAAACTTGACAAATCCTACCTCTGAGGAATCCACCGTGTTCCAGGAGAAACAAAACCCAGCAATCAGAAAAGTTGTCTGGCATTATTCTGCTGAAGAAAAAAGAAAAAAAAAAAAAAAAGACATTTACAAAGGGATTCGTGGGAATTAAAACCCAAATCCCAAAAAACAAATAGGATTTGATGATGAAGCTCCTACACAGGACTTGCAAAACTCTCCCCCAGTTTAAGTCCATTAGAATGCATTATATAAGGACATATGACAAATCAGCTGTAATCTGAATAAATACAGTGCCTGGAGCTTTGTTCAGGGAGTAGGGACACATGGAATTACATCTCTTACCAGGGAAGCTGCCCAGCCAGGAATTTGCCACCAAAATTGAACACAAAAAAAAGTTTGGAGTCCACCAAAACATGAAAATAGAGGCCAGAAGGATAAAAAAAATGCTCAGAGGGCAGCAGCACCCTGGCTCCTATTTTATATATAAAATACTTATACTGCAGTATATTTATTAGAGGAAAAACAGGTTTTAAGAGCTTGGGGAGAAGAAAAAGAGAAGTCAATTTTCACACCACACGACTGATTTCACGGTCAAATATCTATGGGAACTGTTGTCCAGGTGTGGTCATGGGAGGAATCAGATTTGCAAGAAAAGAATGGAGAAATGATATTTCAGAGGTGTCTAAGCTGTTTATAACCCTAGAAACAAAGGAAACTGTTGTTGAGACTGGTTAAAATAGAAAAGCTAGCTAAGAAATTCATATAAAAAAAAATTCCAGGTTCCAAGAAATGGACTGGGAAAATCAGGTTTTTTAGCAGGTAAAGCAGGACTTGTCAGAGTTGGAGAAAACAGAAGATGTGATCTAGACAAGACTTACTTGTGGAAATATATATTATAAACCTGCTCTGGAAACTGTGCAAGTAAAACCTGAATATAGGAGAACTTGTTATTAATGTCTCTCCTTCCTGCACTTCCATCTCTGCATTCAGTCTCTGAATTAAAATGCTTTGGTGGCGGATCCTGCCACTCCCCAGCACAGACATTTCGCTGAACTTTACCTTGCAAGAAATATCTCCAACTTGAACGTGCCCCAACATCCTTTTAATCCATTCCCACATTCCCTGCAAGCACAGCCAATTGTTCCACTGATTTCCAGAGTCTTCAGAGCAGCCCCACGGGACTGAGAGATAAATGTGTTACAGACTCCAGAGTGAAGGTTTAAAAAGAGAGTGCAGGGAGATTAATGCATTTGTAACCCTTGTTTCCACAGGGTCAATAAAGGATATTTCCTCAATTCCAGGAGGTGGGCACGTGCCCAGAGAGGCTGTAGGTGTCCCATCCCTGGAAGTGTCCAAGGCTACATTGGAGCAACCTGGGATGGTGGAAGATGTCCCTGCCTGTCTCCCTTTTCCCACCAAAACCATTCTGTCATTCCTTGCTCTGAAAGCCCCCCCAAAAAGGCACTTCCTGACACCCTAAACAGCTCTTCTGCCCATAAATGTGATACATTTAATTTGACAAAATACAGTGCCTGATGTGCAGCTTATTTAAGAATTAAGACCTTTATCAGCACTTTGGCCACAGCTCTTCACTCTTTGCCATCATGATTTTGCGTTAAGTAGCCAAACCCAATATTTCTCTCCCTCTTCACTCGGTGGAGGTAGAGGAAGGTCCCACCCCAGCACCCCTCTGCAGTCAAGTTTGGGAGAGCAGAGTCTCTACAAAAGCCATTTCCCCCAGAGCTGAATTGTGCCCAATCTCTTGTTTAAATCACTTCACTTCAGGCAAGTTTTAACTTGCTTTGCTTTCCTCCTGCAACCAGAACCAAGAATATATATATATATATATATATATATATATATACATATATATTTAAGTCTTATTCATGCTTGTTCATCAAGGACTTGCTGCAGATCCAATCAGCCAGGCAGCACAAGGTGACTCAGAGCTGCCAGGTCACAAATAGCAAGTGCTTATTTAAAATGAGTTCTGGTCAATATAAGGACTTTCAAAAAATTTCCCCAAGACAAGACTCAGATAATTTCCAATAATGGGGGTATTTGAGAAAATTGCTCTCTGCTGGTGGATATTCTCTGAGTCACATTGATCAAATGACTTATGAATTATTTATTCAGCCGTGCCCTTAACCTTAAAAGTGAGAATTATTGATTTTGCTTCATATATCATATTATGGAATCAAAACACAGGGAAAAGTAGCCATGACTAAAGTGGCACAGAAACAGCCCATCAGCCTGTGTTTATCTGTCCTGTAACAGAGAAAGATGGAAAGTTTTCAACTGCAAAGTTAGAGAGCGGTTCTGCCTTCCCTGGCAACTCCAAAACCCCTTCAAGAGGATTTTTCCTTTGAATAGCAGAAAAATACGTTTTGATTTAGATTAAAAACGTCAATATTCTACTCTCATTTCAAACAAAGCCACTGTTTGTGTATAAACCAAAGTGGAAACAAATATCCAAGTGAACAATAGCAAAATACAGTATTTATGTCACCGCATTAACAGACGTGGTTGGGGGAAGAGCACTCAGAGTTTAAAGAGAATTTTCTATTAAGAGCTGAAATTTTTGTCTTTTTTAAGCATTGAACTACACAGAGAACAGTAGATTTTGCAAGGGGAGGAAACAACACTACCATAAGTAAAAGTTACAGTGAAGAAATATAATAAATCCTGTTTATTTTAAATACATTATTAAAAAGCAAAGATGGGGGTTGAAGGTGGACAACACCAGGAGGTACAAAATAAGGGTTTTAAGCCCTTGAAATAAAACAGCTGGAGATTTCCCAGGGGGTTTCTCGGTCCATTAATCTCCCTGTCATTCCCAACCAGCTTTTTCATATCTTCCTTGGACCTGGTGACAATGGGAAGCTCGTGAGGCTCCAAAGGACTCCGGTTAAAATAACAGGTTACAAGGACAAAGCTCAGCCCTGAAATGGCATCTGAGCAAGGAGTTCCTTCCAAAACTCAGGCTGGAAAACTATAACCCCCCCCCAAGTGCCTTCAAAGAAAAAAAAAAAACAAACAACAACTTACTTTCAGTTTTGCTCCTTCTTTTGGCTTCACAAAACCTGTGAAAAACACGTGGACTTTTTATTTTTCGTGGCCTCACGCAGCAGAGTTTGGGCATCAGCGCTCTGAAAGCGTTCCCATCTCCAGCTGTCAGTGAAAAATACAGGAAAAAATATTAGGAAAGTTATTAAATGTGGGGGAGGGTTAATATTTCCATTAATACTTGCCTTAATTCATATTAGGCACCAATGGCCCTGAAGGGAGGACTCAGCACTGATGGCACCTTAACCAAATGTCCTGAATCCCTCTCAGATTTAGTGTTTATTAGGAGATACTTCATGACAATATTATAGAGGGTTTAAAAATAAGCCATTTGGTGATATATGGGGTTGTCACCTCTATGGAATGGAACATTTCTGCTCACAAGGAGCTGGGTTGAAGAGTTATTTTGGGAGAAGAACTGAGTGCTTTTGTCCTCTGTTCCCCTTCTCTGCTTCTTTCTCTCTTCCATTCTGGGAAGATTAAAAAAGAAAAGGTCCAAAGAAATCAATATAAATATTTCTTTCTTCAAATCACAGTTGGCAAATTAGACCCACGTTTCTTTGAGAGAAATTGCTTTAGTGTGAAACATCTCTATCAAATGAGATTTCAAATATCTCGTGTTTCCAAGTTTCTTGTGGCTGCTGATATAATACATTTACTACACTGGAAGAGTTATCCTCTGGACTGGATTTGTTGACATAATCCAGAGGTATCTTAGCATCATATTTCCCATTTTGGAAGATATTTTGGCTCCATGTGCTCATTTGGGTGCAGTCTGGGGACTCGAGGTGTTGTATTTGACACGTAAACAGCAGTGAGTGATGTCCAACCTCGCAAATGAGAGATGCAAAGATAATTCCATCTCCCACAGCAGGACAGGAGAACTTCAAACTGAACTGAGGATGAGCAAACTACTCGAAAAAAAGGCTGATTATTTTATCTGCTGGGCGAAATTGCCTCATTCAGAAAACACTTCTCGCTGTTCTACATCTTAAAGGCACTTGGGAAGTGTCACAGTGACACAGCAGAGGAGCAGCAGAAACGAGCAGGCCAAGCAAAGTCAGGCTTACATCACTCATAATGCGATTTCTCAGCACACTCAGACATTGATTTTCCAGGCAGGGATGAGTAATTTAACAATAGGTATCATTTTGAATGCACTGCCCTTCGTTTGAGATCATTTTCAGCAGGTTGGGGACTGCCCAGATGCGGCATTTAAATCTTAAACCCACTCCTGGCGAGTGGGCAGGAAGGCACCATGCAGGACAACCAAACTTCAGCATTCTATTGACAGTTTGATTTGATGGCTGATGACATTTGGTAAGTGATTTCTGAGATCCCAGCTGGAGCAAACAGGAAACTTGTATGTAGTAGAAATAAAAAGCAGAAGCTGTTCAGGCTTCAGGTCAACACATACTAACAATCAGAAAGGCAAAGCAAATTTCTGAGAAATGAAACCTCTAATAACCATCCAGTGCTAAACCAATCATGAAATTAGGACAACTCGACAAGAAAACCCCTCTGCAGCTACAAAGCAGTCTGAAATTTTTAAATTTTAACATTTTGCTGTTGGATTTTCCTTTTGTGAAGAAAAGAAATTCCACTGCATTGCAAAATAAATGAGAAAAAAGACAGCAGGGGGTCAGAAATACAAAAGGAAGTTTTTTTTCCCCCTGAAGCAGGAATTATCACTAAGTGGAAATGAGCACAGTTTACAGTTTATGATGCACCAGTATTTAAGCTCCTGAATCAAAATGCTGCTGTTGGGAGTTGTGCCTTCCTTCCCCTCATTTTAAATCCCTTCGTCTCTGGAGCAGGAATTACTTTCTTTTCTCTCTTCCAGGTGGAAAGGAGGCCAGGAGCAAAAAAATTAATCTATTCAAGAGTAGCAGAATTTGTCAAAGCTTGATCTATGGCTCACTCTGCCTCAAAAAAAAAACATCCTTTCATAGAAATCTGATGTGTTTTTTTTTTTTTTTCATTACTGAGGCACCTCTCTGTTTAATAACAGCATTCCAACGTGTTATTGATCTGTGTATTGGAACAATTCTTACCATTCAGGTTGTCACAGGGATATAATACACATTTACCAACATTTTCTACAAGGTCAAGGCCATGCATGTGGAATAGATAAGGAAATTAAACATAAGGCACGTTCTATATGGTCTTACACTGTTCACAGCTGAGAAATACTTAAAATATAAACTATATTTAGAGAGCAAATATGTTCACTTAAATCATAACTCACTTGCGTTGTGCTTATGATATTCTATTTGATTTTTTTATTCTATAAATCTGAACTTAAACTCAGACATGGAATATTAAGACCAAAAATAAATCCAAAATATCATATTGACTTCAATCTGACCCCTCTGGACACACCAATGAAACTGAGAAAAGAATTTACCCAGCTGAAGATAATTCCATGCTCAGTTTTTATGTGAAAGATTTAACACTTTGATCAAATTGACACTAAATACGAGGAGAGCTCTGGGAACCAAAACTCTTCCGTGAGGGACAGATGCTCCCGTTATCCCTGCAGGGAGAAAAGAAACCCAGAACAGTTTGGATTGGAAAAGACCTTAAGGATCATCCAGTTCCACCTCCTGCCACAGGCAGGGACACCTTCTACTGTCCAGGGTTGCTCCAGCCTGGCCTTGGACACTCCCAGGGATCCAGGGGCAGCCACAGCTTCTCTGTCCAACCTGTGCCAGGGCCTGCCCACCCTCCCAGCCAGGAATTCCTTCCCAATATCCCATCTAAACCTCCTCTCCTTCAGCTTAAAGCCATTCCCCCTTGTCCCATCACTCCATGCCCTTTGGAGCACATCCTGCTTCCACTCCAGTGAGGTTTCGTGTCCCTGGGCTGCACCATTTGTTTGTGACCTCACTCCCTCTTCCTTTCTGATCTTTACAGCAGGTCAGTCTGATCTGGAATTACTGACAGGGGAGCTGAAAAGTGAGGTGGTTCAAAGCCATCTTCCACCCAGCCCACCCTTTCGTGGGTGCATGAATATGGAGTCATTTTTATAGGAGGAAAATCCTCCGAGTTTCCCAGATCAGCCTGGCAGACGTTTCCTGTTCTTGTAAACAATTTTGGAGCCGTAAATGCCTCTGCTGTGAATCGATGCCACTCAGGTACAAAAAGATATATTGTCACAGGATAATATCTCTCCTTTTTTTTTTTTTTTTTTCTTTTATCCTGCTTTTTTCAATCCTGTCAAAACAAATGCTCTGCTTGAAAATAATTCCTGCAATATTCTGGAGTCCCACTCGTTCCACAGATAGGAGCAAGTCAAAATTAAAGGGATTTGTCATCGCAGAGTCAAACCCGGGAGCTGAACGTGAGCAACGTCCCGTCCCGGCGCTTCGTGTGAGGGGAATCAGCTCCTAACAGGAGCAAAATCGCCCATTTGGGATGCTCCAGGTGACACATCAGACAGAAACATTCAGACAATGCAAGAGCAGGATCCCTGCTGTGCGTGAAAACAGGTTTTGGTGTTAAGAGCAATCAATCCCCAAAAGCTTTGTTGCATGACTGTGTTTCCTGGAATGATTCCAGCTCCCTCCCACCCCACCAATTTCCCAGCTGGTTCTGTGCCTGTTGTCCCTTTGGCATGGCTCTTCCATGGGCATTTATAGGATCTGCTTATTCCACTGCCTCTTTCCCTTTGTTTATGTCTAATGCAGAATTATCAGGTGGCCCTGGGCTGTAACTCCTTCAAAGAGAGCCCAGATTATTTCAAAATCAAAGAGCAATCTAAGAGTTTAGTCTGGTGCATTCAAATAGACTTTTGGAAGGTCATTCATGATTAATAAATTCATTGGAAAAATGAAAAAAAAAATAAGTCAAAGAAAAGGGATGAATTAGTCTCAGAGTTCAGAAGGTGTGATTGCAAGGAATCGAGGCAAAAACCATAAGTAGGTGGAAAAATAGAGGCCTACCCAAGAAATTACGTTGCTGTGAGAAGTCTCAGACATTAAAATGTTTTTAAAATAGTCCTGCAGTGCCAAAGCAACTCAAGAAAATGTTTAAGCAAATCTGTTTAGGCAGGGTCATTTTTAAAAATGGTATTAAAATACAAATCACAGCCCAAAAGAACGTCTGTAATTTCAGCAGATGATTACTAACTGCACTAATTAAGGAGCTTTAATTGACTCCATCGAAGTCAAGAGACAATTCATGTGTACATTGCTGCAAGACTCAGTAATCATCATTTCTGCAAAGTAACTTTTAAATGAGTTATCCTGCAGCTTTTATCACCCAGAGAGCCGCTCTCAGTCCATGATTTGCAGATCCCGTGGGGCCATGGATTGCTTTGGAGGCACTGAAGGTAACCAGGAGAAGCCTTTTTACTGTCAATACACCTTCCCTGGAATCTTTCAAGGCTCCCAAAATTGAGAAAGATAAGAGAAAGGGGACAGAGGGAATACATTTTTCCTGCTTTATTGCTTTATTAAGCTTCCTAAACTTCTGAGCACTTTCAAAATATCAAATGGTACCTTCTTGCCTTCCCCTGAAGAATTCCTGTTTTCTTGCCCTTCTTAATTACAGAGGCAGAACATTAAAAATCCATTTAAATGCACAAACACACCAAACATTTTAACACTTGCAACCACTGCTTCTAAAAAACAAGTTTTACACCTTAAAACTTGACCTAAGCTTGTCATTGAGGCCCAGCAAGAACAATCAGTCCCTCAACTTCCCATGAAATCCCTCTATGGATTTCCAGCTTGTTGCTCTATTGCCATTCCCTTCCTCCAACCCAAACACCTTGAGCTTTCCTGACCTCCAACACCACAAACCTGGCCCCCTTTGATTTGCGCTCCCCACCTCTCTTATTTACCTTCCATTTTTATAAATTTCACCCTCAAAAGCTTAATGTGGCTTTTTTAAATGTGACCTTCCCAGTTCCAAATTGAAGGGGCTGTTTTGGTTTTTTTTGGTTTTTTTCCATTTGTTTCCAGCCAGGGTTTTAGAGGGGACCAAAAGCTCAAAAATTGAGAATTTACCTCCTCCACCATGTCCCTGGACAGCCTGTTCCAATGCCTGACCACCCTTTTAGTAAAGACATTTTCCCTAATATCCAATCTAAACATTTCCCCCAGAAAGTCCTCCCTGAGCCTCCTTTTCTCCAGGCTGAGCCCCCCAGCTCCCTCAGCTGCTCCTGCTGCTCCAGCCCCTTCCCCAGCTCTGATCCCTTCCCTGGTCACTCATCCCTGGATCCCCCCATGTGCAGCCTTTCCCACTCCAAGAATTTGGTGTGGGAACACCTGCTGGAGAAGAGATGAATAATTATCTAAAGAGAAAAGAAAAAAAAAAAAAAATTAGGAATTTTCACTCCCAGAAACCTCCTTGGGTCTCACCTGGTTCTGGAGATTCCTGCAGGTCCTTGGGGGAGTCACAGTTGAACAGGAACCATCAACTCCAGACAAGTCCCCCCAGGGCTTCCCCAGGTGTGTGTGTGTGTGTGGGGAGGAGGATTCAGGTGATGGCATTTAGATAATCTAATTTAAATAATTTAAATCTCTTGCCAGATCAGTTCCCCTTGAGCAGCCTTTAACACAGGTTCAGCTGTGACAAGGAAAGATCAGGTTGTGCTTAAGCCCCTAAAATGCAGTCTCATGTCAAATAAAACCAAAACCATTGTGTATATCAAAAAAAAGAAAAACCTTGTAAAGGAGTGATTTTACACAGTGTGGGAGCACTTCATGCTTATGAATCTGATCATAAACAAGGACCCTAAATTTCTTTGTGCTGTGGTTTGGACCAGTCCCTGTCCTGGCTGCAAAGCTGAGGTTTTCACCGCTTCGGTGCCTCATTCTGCAGTGTGTCCTCTCCCCTTCCTCTGAGCGAGCAAATAGACTCCAAACATCCATCAAACACGCTTCAAAGATTCGGCACATCATTTCAGAAACCCCACCTTGTGGCAGGCACCGGGAATCAACCTCCTGGAGATCATCAACTATTTCTGGAGGAGAGGAAAAAAAAAAAATTGGAAAAGTTGCCAAAGTTTTAGAGCTCTAATGAGAACTGTCACTGAAAATTTATTTTGTTTTGGGGTTTTTTTTTTGGTTGTTTGTGAATTCCAAACATTTGTTCACTTGGTTGTTTATTTAAGGAAATAATTATATTTGAGTGTGAAGTGCCTTTGCATGGCGGGGTGGGAGCTGGATTGAGGATGGTTTTGGCATTTTGGGAGCCGTGACAAACCAAAAAGTCTTGGGCTGCTGCAGCATTTGGAAGGTGCCAGCAGGGGCTGTGAAAGGCTCCAGGACCTGCTGGGCTCTGGCAGAGCTCAGGAACGTGGGATGACGTACCTGGGAGGGCATAGGTGTTGCAGAAGCAGCAAAGAAGCAACGTCTGTGGTAGCTCCCTCTGCCTGGAAAATGAAGCTGTTTTATGCCCCATAACTCACTTTCCAGCTCTTTCTGCAAGAAATATTAAAACTGCCTCGTGCTTGGGAAAAAAAAAATTGATTTTAAATCAGATATAACTGTCAGAAGTCTCTTCCCTTCATCCCCAGAGCCTCAGGCTGGGGGTTCAGCAGCACATCCTACGATGGCAGGTGGCCCACACACCCCTGCCCCCAAACACTTGCTCATAGCCAGGAGTAAAGATTTTGCAGAGCTCCAAAATAAATCGCAGTTTAACTTCCCTAATCAAACCCCAAGACCGCTGGAGCTGAGAATTGTACCTGTCTCCTTCACCAGACGACTTCAGGAGGGTCCCACCCGCCCAGGAACACGACTCACATCAGTAAATTGTGCTGCTCACACGGCCCCGTGGCGGCTCCCACGCTGCTCCAGTCGATGGGAAAGATTTCCTCTAATAGCTTTGGGAAGGGGCTGGAGCACAGAACCAGCTGCAGCACAACCTTCTGAGCACCTGGGAAGTCAGAAAACAACCCAAAGTGCATGGATTTCCTCCACTGAGGAAAAGGGGCACAGAAATATTAATTCAAACGGTGTGAAAACACTGATTATTACTATTTTCAGCTGGTTCATCCCTATGTCCACACATGCACTCAGACATCCATATGAACAATCACTCTTTGATTTCTGCACCAGAGTTACTCCTCTGCCTCTTCAGCAACCAGAGGACAAAGGCACAGCAGTTCTGGCTTACTGCTCCATGCTGGTTCTCAGCTGGATGTCACTTCACATTACCAACCTCTGCCTAAAGTGCAACACAAGCCCTACAGACCAATTTCTGTCCTTTTTTAATGCTCCTGCCTACGCTGACAGTGTATAAATGAGTACAGATGTTGTCTTAATGTATTTAGGGAGACATAAATCTGAAAAAAAAAAAAATCATCTTTCTTCTAGCAATCAAATCCCATTCTGAGCTAAAACAAACATTCAGGGAAAATACTTAAGGACTGGAGGATGAGCTAAGAATGTAAAATTTGGCTGAGTAATGAGTAAATAGAGGCCTGAACTACAACTTGGTGAATGAGCTGAAGTAGGAAAAAAATTATGTAGGGAGATGTAAGGGGTTACAGCTTAAAGGGATGGGTCTTCTTGACCATGAGATGGTAAATTGTGGAATAAGATCATGATATCAAATTGTCTGTCATGGGAAGAATGATAAACACTATAATGTATGATAAGATATGAGGCTTAGGTGATTTTTCATCCCCTTAAGTGGGTTCTGTACCTTTACAAAGGGCAGGTTTGCAGTGCTTGCCCTGGGCTAAGGTTCTCACCTAGCTGCAAAAATTGACGTGCTGGATCTTTTTGACCTCTTAGATTTGTCTGCAAGTCCACATTATTACACCTTTATTAAAAAAAATAGATTATAATCTGCATTTAAAGGCGTAATTTGTATATATTCATGTAAGGAAAGACTGCACATGACACTCAGTGCCATGGTCTGGTTGACATGATGATGTTTGGGTACAGGCTGGACTCGAGCTCAGAGGTCTTTTCCAACCTGATTGTGTCAAATATAAATAAATAAATATAAATATAAAAATATACACAACCTGTGGTGTGCAGAGAAGGGAGTTCTCAAGCCAAGCTTATTGAGATTCAAAGTACAACAGACCTTTTTCTCGTCAGATGGACGGGAATATTTCGAGGCAAATTTGCATTTCATAGCCAGGGGCATCATTTGCAGGTGACTGAACAATCAATTAAAACAGCTCAGGTGTTTTTTTTCTGTAAGGTTGTTTGGTTTTTTTTTTTCACATAACCAGGTCAGTGCTGCTTATTCACATGGTTTGGGGCATTTTAGACATTCATAACACAAAGTTTTCCTCAAGATTTCTGGTGCTGTCTCAGGGAATTACATTTTATTTTGCCCAAGCTGATAGAGGACCAAACATGCACCTTCCAACACCCCTCTGCCTTAGCAGAGTTATAGATCTGTGCTGCTGTGACCATTTTTCTATCTTATTAATTAAAATTTACAAGTTAAACGCAGACCATGAAGCCATCACAAAATGTGTCCATGGTGACTCCATGGCCTGGAGCCTTTGGACTTTGGATAAAGCGAAAAATGAGTCTTTGAGGGTGGTAAAAACCTGGCATGGGTTGCCCAGAGAAGCTGTGGCTGCCCCATCCCTGGAACATTTGAGGTTGGCTGAGGGTCTGAGCAGCCTGGGCTGGGGAAGGTGTCCCTGCCATGGCAGTGGTGGAACGAGATGACCTTTAAGGTCCCTTCCAACCCAAACTGAGGCTGAAAAACAGAAGGATTTGGGAGTTTAATGAGCCTCAGGATCACAGATGATGTTGAGTTTGAAGGGACCCACCAGGACCATGGATTCCAGCCCTGAGCCCTGCACAGGACCATGCCCAAGAGTCACACCTTGATGTGCCTGAGAGCATCATCCAAGCACTCCTTTGCTTTCCAAAGCAATCATTTTTGGTCTCTGTGTTGTTTATAACCAGTTTTCTGTGGCTATTTCCGATTTCTCTGCAATGTTCAGCTGCATTTTTTCATCAGCCTCCCATTCCAGCTCCACTGCTCAGTGTGAGCCTGTTAAACAGGTCATGAACTCCACAGCCATGGTTACCACAGCTCTCATTTCCATTAGTGATTAATAACTGTTTTATTCTTGGGATAGATATTTTTAGTTGTCTGAACAAATGCTCTTATGCATAACAGGGTTCAACACTTTTATGACTGAGCTGCCTCCTTTTTTTTTAATGCTTAGATACTCAATCATGGAAAAAACAGTTTTGCCACTAAAGCTGAGTCAATCATCCTAAAAAATACATGGTTAGTGTTTGGGTTTATTTCTTTTTTCAGAAGCTGTTCATCAAACACTTGTGAATAATGAATGCAGAACTCCTCATCAGACATGATATGTAAATTCAGGGCTCGATCCATCCAATAATTTATTTATCAGGAACAGTTTGAGCAGTGCATCAAAAAGCAGCAAATTAGTTCTCTATCAGCAGCCAATTGAACTTTCTAACTCTGTGTGGAAGTGTTTGCAAACCAGGGGCACAAACTATTGTGGGTGAGAAGATCTTTAGACAAAGTTTATTAGAGACAGGACCCCCTTGCTTCCTAAACTCCTCAGACAGGAGCCTGGGTCCACTCTTAGCCTCAGATTTAGGCAATAGTTTAAGTACAACTTTGTCTCACGGGGTTAAAGATGGCAAGCTGGGTATATTAATGCAAATGAATTATTTATCATGACAAATGATCAGACAAAAGGTCTTAATCAGAATTATTTACCACAGAGTATAAAAGCTAAACCCCCTGGTAGTATAATATAAAATAGGGTAGCGCACTATATCAAAGCAATTATGTCAAAGCAATTATATCAAAGCAATTATATTAAAGCTGGCAACAAGAAATAATCATTAATTAGAGGCTGATGTAACTCACCAAACAAAAGCCTGTGGGCAGACTTCTCTCTCTGAACCTCGAGGAATGTCCCCATCACACGGGAGAAACTCCACACGCTCCAAGAAGGGTTAAGTTGGAAGAATCTCATGGTATGGAAGTGGCCTTGGCTTTTAGAGTATAAAGGGATTGGCATAGTCAAGTTCCCAGGTCATTTTAGCAGCTCATCTGCCAAATCTTTGCCTCACTATCAGGATAATAATTTGGGGTTGATGAACCAGACTGGTTTTAGCAGAATTCAACACCAAAACCTTGCAAAACAGGGCCTTGTTTGAGCTGTTTGACCACATTCCAAGAGCAAAACGTCCTGTTACACACACACACACAGAGCCCAGGAAAAGCCAAGGCTTCCCATCCCAACCTCCCTCACATTTCCATCCAAAAACTCTCCAAACCCAACAAAGTTCCACCTGGTGGATGGAAAATCTTTGCAAACCCTTCCAGCTCGGTATTCCAATGGTTTCCTTGATTTAAGATACAACCTGTCAGATTTATCCAAGCACTATCCCCAGTTTTGCTGTGGCGTGGCCAAGGTTCACTTCTCATTTTCATTATAAACACTTGCAGTGCCCTGAAATAATTTGTTGTAGGGCACACCAAGAGTCTGCTCAGATACCTTGGATTTTTTCTCCCTGCAACTGATTTAAATCTTAGAGGATATTTTGCAGAGAGGCCAAAAAAATAAAACTGCATCTCTTTCAAAATATATTTTTTTTTTCCCCACCAGTAGTTTCAGTTCAGAAGGAAAACAAAAGCTTTTAGATATAAATTATTATTTAGTTGTCATGAAAGCAATGGGAAAACAATACAGGATATGGAAGTTTCATCAGCAAAATAATTCAGGTTATGGATGAGGTGATAATAGAGTATCTTATGAAGGATGAAACTATTAAATCAGTATATTAATATAACTTTTCTAGGGATTTCAGGATGTGCAATCTGCTTTCTAAATGAGAGCAACCGATGTCAAACAAGATTTATTTCACAGATGATTAAAAAAGATCAAGAAATTCAGGCTCAAAATACTATAATTTAGGTATTTTATGTGCAAACTTTCACTTCATCCCTTTGAAGTCCACTGAGCTGCATGTGTATTTATTTACTTCCCATGAAAGAAGGATTTCTTTCTTATTTAAGGAGCGGTCAGAAATAGGGAGGGAGTGAAAGTTTCACATGTTTTGGTTTTCTCTCTGAAGAGCTGGAGTTTTTCCAGATGATTCCAGGGAAAAAATTGTCAGCCTTCAGAATCTGGCAATGCAGATGCTCTGCTTCATCGATCTCAATTTAATAATTAATATTGTCCTCGCATTTACAAACCAGAAGCATTTAAAGCCCCATGATTTAGTCATGTCACATGTTGCTCAAGTAAAGCAATCAAGTGAATCACTGGTCACTCAAATATGCAGTGACATGTCTAAAACTATTCCCTTCACAGCTCATGAGGGGGAAAAAAAAAAAGCTGGAATTGAGAACATTTTTGCAAATCAAACATCTCAGTTAAAAATGTCAGTCCGTATCAACTGAAATATTTTAGCCTGGATCTGACAAGTTTAAGTAAGATTTGTATGTCTGTTGGGTCAGGTTTGAAACCAAAATTAATTCTGGGCCAGAAAAAAAAATCAGATTGCTGTCCTTTACAGAATGTCAGAGTATCACCCTTTTGCAACTCTGCTGCCAGAAAAAAAATAAAGGAGAGAAGGTAAAGAAATGGAACTTGCCAAAGCAGAGGCTTTTTGTGCAAAGAGCCCAGAGATTTTTTATTTGTTTTTCCATGACAGAACAAGGGGAACTGGCTTCCAAATGACAGAGGGCAGGGTTAGATGGGATATTGGGAAGGAATTCCTGGCTGGGAGGGTGGGCAGGCCCTGGCACAGGTTGCCCAGAGAAGCTGTGGCTGCCCCATCCCTGGGAGTGTCCAAGGCCAGGTTGGAGCAACCTGGGACAGTGGAAGGTGTCCCTGCCCATGGCAGGGGCGGGACTGGATGGGCTTTAAGGTCCCTTCCAACCCAAACCACTCCATGATTCTACAATTTGAATTTTTAAATGAGAAGAGGACCCATTTGATGTGTTTCACCACCATTGTATTATAAAGATTCCAAAGTGCTGCTGGTCCCCTCAGCCCTGGGTGCTCCGGAGTCATCCTCAGCTCAAAGCAAGTGTCACCTCTCCACATTCCCTGCCCTGTGTTCAAAGCACAGTGTGGAGCTGCACAAAGGGAAGGCTGACAGTGCTGGGAGCTCCGAGAGGCAACATTTCCACAGCCTCTCTTTGTGTGGAGGAAGGAAGGAGGAAATCTTTGCAGGTGAAGTTGCTATAATTAATTTCCTGTGTGTGCACTTTGCTCACACAGTCAATTTGTCATTGTAGGGTATAATTTACTCCTCTCTCCACAGACTTCTGAGGAGCAAAGTAAAAGACTTCAGGTATTG
>NW_020956227.1:327454-329249 GCF_003031625.1 Empidonax traillii
GCACAGTGTGGAGCTGCACAAAGGGAAGGCTGACAGTGCTGGGAGCTCCGAGAGGCAACATTTCCACAGCCTCTCTTTGTGTGGAGGAAGGAAGGAGGAAATCTTTGCAGGTGAAGTTGCTATAATTAATTTCCTGTGTGTGCACTTTGCTCACACAGTCAATTTGTCATTGTAGGGTATAATTTACTCTTCTCTCCACAGTCTTCTGAGGAGCAAAGTAAAAGACTTCAGGTATTGCAAAGCAGAAGACTTCAGGTTTTGCAAAGTGTGCAATACTGATGATAAGGCAGAAAAAAATCAGTGCTCCTGCAAACCCTCCCATCACTTTGAATCCTTTCTTCCAGCTGGGCTTTAAAAGAACTCTCCATCAAAGCCAGGAGAAAACTATATACAATTTTAAACCTTTGGCTGACCTCTTGCTTCCAAAGGGTTGTGGCTTAAACCTCTGGGTCCTTCCAGCTTCCTTTGTTCCTGTTAGAACTTCCACGTCCTCCGTCCCCCCGCACGGCTCAGCCCGGGCTCTCACTCGGCTCCCTCCTGCTCTGCTGGGAGCCCACACAGATGAGAGGCTCTGTGACCTTCCCTTCAAACACAAAACACAAAAGGGAAAGGATGAAACCAAGGGAAGCAAGAGAAAGAGTTGTAGCAGGCACTGCAAACCACAAGCGTCGGTGGGAACTGTGAGTCACAGCGAAACCCACTGCACAGAGAGCATTTTAACCCTCTCCCTGCAGCACCAGCAGAGGAGATTCTGTCCTTGCTGTGGCTTAGAATAGATTTCTTATCCTCAGGTGGGTTTAAAGCCCAGGCAAAACTGTTCTGGAACAAAGAGAAAAATCAACCAAAATCTCAAGTCGCTGCTCTGTTCAGAGCGGCTCCACAAAGTTTGGTTCAATAAATAAGGAGTGAACTGACCTTGAAAGCTGGGGAATCAGGGAAGATTGTTAAAATTACTGCTAGAGACATCAGTAGGAGTATTTTCATATCTATTCAGCTTTACTGCAAGAGCCAGATGACAAATTTTTGAGCTGCTCTTTAAAAGACAGACTTTGGAAACAAGACAGAATATACCCCGACTACATATTACACAATACGGAACAATATCCTACAAAATACCAACCACAATATTAAAACTTAGGCCATTTTTAATATAGAAGCATCTCAGAAGACACAGGAGGAAAGAAAAAAAAAAAAAGATGCTACGAATAAAACTCTCAATAATATTTAACCATAATAAGAGAGTGGTAGGGAAAGATGGAGAAGATCGAGGGAGTCATCGTAGGGACGGGGACGTTGCAGCATCTCCTAAAAGTGAACCCATTTTTAAGAGCACAGGCTTATGGAGATGTTTAGAGATCACATCTTGCATCTCAATGCTTGATAATGTTCAAATATGAGCATAATAAGCCAGCTCACAATGATGCTCTCCCTGCTGCTGACTGTCTTTTCATTTTACAGCCCCCGCTAAAGCACCGTTTCTTGGATCCGAACAACTCGCTGTTCTCTCTGCAGAGATTCTTTTCACAGCAATAATCCAACTTTTTCATTTGCAACAGCAGCCCACTGCTGATTAGGGAATATAACCAAAAAAAAAAAAAAATTAGGGTGTGTGGAGGTGCATTTTAGCTTTCAATTTATTTGTTTGCTTTTAATTTCTCAGAAATTCATCGTGAGAGAGGATGGCTGAGAGAGAAAGTGTTTTGCCAGTCACGTAGCAGTTTTGAACGGGGTGACTTTGAGTTCTGCAATTTTCTCCCCATCCTTTGAATCATCACAGACATATTTTGGCTTCCAG
>NW_020956227.1:330261-333061 GCF_003031625.1 Empidonax traillii
AACTAAGGGAAAGTAATCAAGAATACTTGTGTACAACTTCTTGTAGTAAAAAAAAAAAAAAAAAAGAATAGGGGGACTGTAATTCAGATTTTGGAATCCAGCAGCTTTACCAACTAAAGCAGCCATAAATCCAAAAATAACAAAATGAAATAGAATTTGGGAAGCTATTTAAGAACAATTTGAATTAAAGAGTGTATTAGTGAGCATTTGAATGAATCCATGTATTTTTATATTGCTACAGCTCTTGGTTGGATATAAACAGCAGGATAAAATAGGAAAGTAAAACTCCTGGAAATCACAATTACTGCTTTTTGTAACAACAGTTGATATTTACAGTATTCCCAGTTGATATTTACAGTATTCCTTGCTCAAAGCTGAAGTTGTGGCAGCTCTGGAACAACTCTTTGAAACCTGTTTACTACAAGGCACATTTCCTTATAAGACAGGTTTATCCCCAGAGCCCAATAAATGTATCCCATATGGATGATCTGATGTTTTATCAAGGCACAAAGGGTTTTGTCCCTTTTCTCCCAACCCAGAGGCATATTTTGCTTTCCTGTAATACTGCAGGTTCTGTGCAAAGGAGAAATTACTTATATATAAGTATCTATCTCTGTTACTGTTTATTATTTCCACAGAAGCGCAGAAGGGTGTTGAGGGATTTTAGGTTCCTGGGCTTGCTGAGTTTCAGTCACCACAAACAGGTTGATGAGAGAGTCTCCATAGAAATGGGATCCTGATTACACATCAAAGACTGAAATTAGGGGAAAGAAACACAGGGAAGGACAAAGCAGAGCGAGAGGGAATTTCAATCTGCTGAACATCAGCTACACACCATGTCATGGGGGTGCAGCAGGATGATTGCAACTGGGCAGTGATCAAAATAAATAGATCATGGCATTCAATAAAATTAAGGTTGGAAAAGACCTCTGAGATCATCAAGCCCAGCCTTTGAGCAAATACCACCCTGCCCACTGAACCACATCACAAATCACCACTTCTGCTTGTTCTCCGAAGACTTGCAGGGATGGTGACTCCACCACTTCCCTGGGCAGCCTGTTCCAACGTTTAACCACTCTTCCAGTGAAACATTTTCCCTGATATCCAACCTGAATTTCCCCTGGCACAACTTGAGGCCACTTCCCCACGTCCAGCCACCAGTTCCCTGGGAAAAGAGGCTGACCCTCATCTCACCACCACCACCACCACCAGCTCCTTTCAGGGAGTGTAGAGAGATCACTGCAGGCATTTCATGGAGAAACAATTATTTTGATGGGTGAAAATATTTAAAACTTACCTGAAGGGTCAAGGTTTTCTCTTCCATGAGAACAAAAAGCTTTAGCAACAACTGTTATTGAACAAAGTGGCTTCAAGCACAGGCTGTGTGTGCATCGACCACTGGAGAGGGGAACTGTGAAATGACTAATCAACTTGCCTTTATAAAACTTTATAAAAGCAGCATATTAAAAATTGAGGAGTGTATCACCAGTGCACTGTTTCACTCGGATATTTTAATCAGGAAGCTTTGCACTGAGACAAACAGGGAGGTATTAGTATGTCTTGCACCTCTGGCAGTGATTTCAGTCCGAGGAGGGAAGGTGTAAGACATCAAAGCCAAGGCTCCTGTGATGTTGGTAGTAGCAGTCCACACCTCATCTGACATGTGTAATTAGGATCTCGAGGTGCCAGGTGGTGAAGACTCTTAGCTGCAGCCTTTGTAAGAGAGAACAAAGAGCTGGAGAGAGGCTTATATTTAGCCTTGATGTCCTTTTGGTTTTTAAAGCAAACAGAAGTGTTAAATACACCCCTATGAATAGAATGGGGGGGAAAAAAGGGGCAGGCCAAGCACAGCCAGCAACTCTACACCAAAGGACTGGAGGAGACAGACCAAGAGTTTCTTTCTGTGCTTTGATTTCTTCTTCCTCCCTCTCTCGGCGCTGATTAACCTCTTCCTACCTCCCAGCTCCTACAGCTCCTTCTTCCAGAGGGCAGCAATGCTGATTCCCTTTCGTGACAAGAACCCGTCTCCTGTGTGGGTTTGACGCTGGGAATGACAGGGAAAGGAGAAAGAATTGCCTAAAACTCTCCTCCACCTCTTGCTTTCAGGGTGGACCATTAGGTTTGCTAAAGCCAGCAGTGGACAGCAAATGCTGATCACACACAACACGAAAAAGAACCCTGCAAAACCCATGGAGAAGCCAAGAGCTGTCAGATTAATTTGTTACACGTTGCTCAGCCTGAGATGGTGTCTTAGAGGGGTTCCAGAGACACCAGGACCCCAGGTCTGCTTTTTTTCTCCAGCAGTTTTTATGTTTCATACCCAGTTTTATCTTAAGGTATAGAAATGAAAATTTACATGAGACTTGCCCAATTTATCTTTCCAGAAAACAAAACAAAACAAAACCAAAACTTCTTTCCTGTCAGTATTAAAGGTGTGAGGTTCTGTAATTTCAAGCTGCAAGAAAGTAGAGATGGGAGGGAGGACAAAAAAAATTGGTGAAATAAGGAAGATGATAATTTAGGCTGAATAAGAGGAAAAACTTCTATCTCTGAACAGACAGAGACAATAAACTTTGAAATAGCAGATTGGTCAAAAACACTAGAAATAAACTGCAGAGAACAACTCCTGCACTGACAGGAGATGAGCTTATAACCAAGTAGCTTTTATCCATCTCCCACTTCTGATTGTGCCAATAGAAGGAGGAGAGGGTTTGGATATCAAAGGAAATTGCTTTAGGGAATTTAGTCTCACTATCAGCCCTTTTGCCCTCAGGGATGTTGTTATGAAATGAAAAAAAAA